>NC_053195.1:13764936-14074305 GCF_905163445.1 Pararge aegeria
ATTGTATTTTTGGAGTTCATCATACTTTTCTCTCAGAAGATGCAATGCTTTGCAATGTCAACTAGTTTATAAGAGGTATGCTTAGATTTTTTTTATGCTAGAAAAGTTTCTAAACCTATTTTGAACCGCGAGAAGAACTAATATCATGTCGCGAGATTTTAAAGATATAGTGCTTTTATAACCCACTTTTTAGCATTCGAACTAAGACTTCATCGTAGTCGCCAAATATTTATGAATTCTATTAATGTAAAGGTAAACGCCTACCGGATATTTTGTAAAAAAACCAACGCATTCGATCCTAATGGCAATCAATAAAAAGGGCTCTGGGAATGTTTATGTTACAAGTTATACAAATTAAAAAGTATAAAACGGGTCTTTAGTTATGAAGGAATGGCGGCCAATAAATCAAATTTGCCGCACTAATAGACTCATTTATGATCATAACTATTTCTTTCTTCTACACCTACATCTCCACAAATAGGTGATTTCACAATAACTGCCTCTAATTACGCTTATATTAATACAAGCTGTTGCCCGCGTTCTTCATTCGCTTTTATCGTGGTTTTTTACAAATCCCGTGGGAACGCTTTATTATCTTGGGATAAAAAGTAGGCTATGATACTCTTCGTCTTTTAAAGTAACTCTATGCCAAGAATCAAATTCAATGGTTGCTTCATCATCATCATCATCATCACATCAACCGATAGACGTCCACTGCTGGACATAGGTCTTTTGTAGGGAGTTCCAAGTTCCACGATTCTGAGCCGCTTGGATCCAACGGCTACCTGCGACGCGCTTAATGTCGTCTGTCCACCTCGTTGGGGGTCGACCAACGCTGCGCTTACCAGTACGGGGCTGCCATTCCAGCACCTTGGGACCCCAACGTCCATCCTTTCTCCGAACTATGTGCCCGGCCCATTGCCACTTAAGCTTCGCGACTCGTTGAGCTATGTCGGTAACTTTGGTTCTTCTACGAATCTCCACATTTCTGATTCGATCGCGTAGAGATACTCCGAGCATAGCTCTCTCCATCGCCCGCTGAGTGACTCTAAGCCTTCTTATGAGGCCCATATGGTTGCTTAATTAGGACGTAAAGGAAGGACAAACAAACAAACCAACAAACAAACACTTTCGCATTTAAACTAATATTATAAATATTAGTTTATTATAAGGCCTTTTTTATTGCACTAAAAGTTTGCCCTTGACTGCAATCTCAACTTGTGGTAAGTAATGTTGCAGTCTAAGATGGTAGCGGGCTAACCTGTTAGGGAGTATGGCGAGTATGGGGAGTATGGGGAGTATAGGGAATAGGGAGTATAAATATAACATTTAACCCATGCCCCTAATTTGTTTCTACGCGACATGGTACCGGAAAGCTAAATCGCTTAGTGTGGTAACTAGCCGCGGCCGAAGCCTCCCACCAGACCACTTTTTACCACTTTGCAGCGTTTGTAATTGATCTTGATCTGCTGCCAATATAAGTTTCACTCAACTAAAAGCAAACCATTGGTGTTATACAAGTAAACGTATACCACTTATGATGAATGTACTCTCATCCGATGGTAAGTAATGATGCAGCGAAAGATGGTAGCGGGCCATACCCTTGTATGGCAATTAGGTGTTTTTTAGCCAGATCCAGGTATCGATCCCTGGACCTAGTCATCCGCTGTTGCACGTTTTTACCACTAGACCAATGAGACATTGAAATAAGTTCAATACAAAAACGGACATAATTTCGATAAAAAAAACCAGCACGCTATAAAAACAATGCTCTTCAAAGGAGGTTATTAGTACGAAGGTACCTCTTACAAGCGCTTGATATCTAAATATGGGTTTCTACCGATGTATATAGCAAGCATAACGCTAGCCCTGCATGCGGCTTTACCTGTATTGACTGTAAGTTCAAACTTCCCATACTTAAAACCAATAAAGTATTTTTCTCACACGATTTCAAGCGGTACTTTATAAAAAAAAAAATCTAGCCTTAAGACGAGAGAGAGAAGTCTTTTGAACTCCGCTCTGAGCAAGACGATATTGCTGCCATCTCTAATTAAGGATAACGACCCTACGCCGCGACAATCTTTGAAGCTGTTAGTGCTGTGAGACTGATTCGCCCTGAAGAGAGACCATCTCCGAGAACGAGTAAATGAGGTAAGTCGCAAGTGGCTGTCAATTTTAATTAAAAATTACTTATCATGTGTATATTAATTACGACGGCCGATTGGCGCAGTGGGTAGCGAGCTGCTTTCTGAGTCCAAAGCAGTGCATCTACAGAGATATAAATACAGAGCAAGAGAGTACAATTTGGTGGCCTTATCGCTACATAGCGATTCCTTCCAGGCAACCAATGTAAATAAGTATTTATGTTTCTTCAATAAAATTCAAAATTCATTTATTTCAAGTGGGCCTAATACAAGCACTTTTGAAACGTCAAGTCTGTATGTTTGTAGTGACTCGACCACCGGTTCGAAAGGCCGATTCTACCGAGAAGAAGCCGGCAAGAAACTCAGCAGTTTTTCTTTTCCAACATCATTAATTTACATTTTAGATTTTAACATTCATTTTTCTATCTTGTGAGAGATAAAAGCGGAGCCGGATGCTTCCAAGCAACCTTGTCATTAAGAAATTCATCAATTGTATAGTAACCTCGCTGTAATAAATGTGTTTTAACATATTCTTTAAATTTATGCATTGGTAGGTCAAAAATTACCTTAGGAATCATATTATAAAAGCGTATACTCAATCCCACAAATGACTTCTGTACCTTCGCAGACGATATGCAGATGTCACTAATTTATGACCATTTCTTGTAAGTAGAACTTCTGCATTTTTAATATAGTTCAACGGGTACATACCACGATAATATTTTGGATTTGTCGATATTTCGACCCAGTTGCATGGATCGTGGTCACGACGGGACTGCGTAGGTACGAGATGTCAAGTTTGATGTCACGGGCATAATCTGACTACCCGCTTTCGCTAACGCTTACTTTGGGGCTAGATTGCGTTGTGTGTATTGTTGCAGTATATTTATTTATTTATTTTATTTATTTATTGAACTACTGATTGTTTCTTTCGTCACCACTCCGCCATATTCAAATTTGTCTTCCGCAAACAAAACCCTGGAGGAACTATGAATACGCCCCTCCATAAATGTGGTTATAATTATAACTTAAACTTATACATTAACTAGCTATCGTCCGCGTTTGTTACGGTTATCTACAATCAGTTAGTTTTCATGCTTTAAAAAGTATGTTAATATCCATCCTTTTTACTAACTCTATACCAAAAATCAAGTTGATTGTCTTCTGAGTAAGGGCGTAAAGTAAGGATAAACAATCAAATAAACGCACTTTTTCATTACTTATATTTAAAGTATGGATTTATAATGACTTATTATTATATTGTTTGTCATAAGGGTGATACTAGCTCTTGTAATCTTAAGATTGCATTTCTCTTCACTATCTTTGCTCATAAGGCTTAGTACTTTAAAGGATGGTTGGACGGACGGACGGACGAGCTGGAAGGCCTGGATGTTAACTTTACAATGAAGACTATGTTAATAGACTTCTGAATTTTTAATAACTTTATATACTTACGTCCAGATCCCAATCCTGATATGAAGTATGGGAAAAATGAATACTACAAACAAGTGACAGGAAATACTGAATTCTAAGGTAATTCTGGACCTACCAATACGTACATTAAAAAAATGTGTTAAAACACATCTTATACAGCGAGGTCTAATACACCTAGAAATCTAATACATTTGATGAATTTCTTAATGACATCATTGGAAGTAGCCAGCTTCGCTCTCATCTCCCGCAATAATTGCAAATGTTGATGTTGGAAAAGAGCAACTGCTGAGTTTTTGGCAGCTCTTCTTAGTAGTCTGCTTTCCAAACCGGTGGTAGAGTCACTACAAACATACAAACTTGACTTTTTTAAAGTGCATATAAAGTAGGGCTATTTAAATTAAAATTATTTTGCTTATATACTTACTTAATAACACTAGGCATGGGAAGTTGACGGGGACCTCGCACTCCTTTGCAGCATTCGTTCCCATTTCCGACGTTCGAGTTTATTTGCTTTGCACTCTTTACACTAATGCTATTTCTATACAAAACATAACGTCAACCCGGTTCTTTTATATACTTCGTGGAACAAGGACCAACCAAGAAACCGCTAAACACATCATCAATAGCCCATAACTGTTCACTGTTGGACTAAAGGCCTCTTTCAACGGGAGCGTTTCACCACGCTGGGGCCAGACGGGTTGGTGATGACATTTGACCGAAGCAGTAGTACCCGTTCACTATTTTATTTATTTTTCGCGTAAACCACCCGCCAGAAGAGGTAGTTTGGTGACAGTTATAAAAGGATTTGCCGTCACAACACGGCAAGGCAAACACACCGTATTTATAATATTAGTTTAAAATGTGTTGAGAATCGAAGCTCAATATATACGGCCTCATTAGACCCCCTGACGCGCCCACATCCTAACGAGAGAATATTTTAAAAGCGAAATGGCCGTTACTGTTAAAATAAGCAGTTTTTCCTACTCAAAATGAATGTCTTACAAGCCTTACCGACGGATGTAAAAAGTTAGTTGTGATAAATAGCTGGCCGCTTGACAGACGAGTTCATTGTGAGTCAGCTGTTTGAAACTGGAGATTGACCGCGACTGTACTTTCGTGTAAACTTTCAAGCTATTTTGCAAGGAATGTTTCAGTTGGGTGTTTTATATCCCGGGTCGGGAAAACAGTGATGAAATCCCAGGTAATGTTTACATTAATGAGGTAGGTTCGTTTCGAAGAATATTTTCAAAAAAAGGTTCATAAGCCACTATTTAAGTAAAGATAAATACTGTTTATTTGATTATAAATAAGTAAGTAATTCCAACTCAAAATGAATGTCTTAATGTAAAAAGTTAGTTCTGTTAAATAGGTGCCGCTTGACAGACGACTCAAAGCTGTGATAGCCCAGAGGGTAAGACTTCGTAACGTAAGTTATGTGCGTTTCAAGCATCACTTGCTATAACGGTGAAAGAAACTTTCGTGTAAACTTTCAAGCTATTTTGCAAGGAATGTTTCAGTTGGGTGTTTTATATCCCGGGTCGGGAAAACAGTGATGAAATCCCAATCCCATTAAAACTGAGGTAGGTTTGTTTCGAAGAATATTTTCAAAAAATGGTTCATAAGCCACTGTTTAAGTAAAGATAAATACTGTTTATTTGATTATAAATAAGTAAGTAATTCCAACTCAAAATGAATGTCTTAATGTAAAAAGTTAGTTCTGTTAAATAGGTGCCGCTTGACAGACGACTCAAAGCTGTGATAGCCCAGAGGGTAAGACTTCGTAACGTAAGTTATGTGCGTTTCAAGCATCACTTGCTATAACGGTGAAGGAAAACATCGTGAGGACTCTTTTCGGAGTTATGTGCGTTTTATAATTTAAGCTATTAAAATATACTTCATTTAACGGTGAAGGAAAACATCGCAACAGGGAACCTGCGTGCCTGAAGGTTCTTCATAACGTTCTCAAAGGCGTGTGAAGTCTACGGATCCACACTTGGCCAGCTATGGCCAAAACCCTAACCCACACTCCTCCTGGGAGGAGACTCGTGCTGTGTAGTGGGAAGGCTATGGGTGGATAAAGATAATGATAAAACCCATACTCCCTTAGGGAACTAGCCTCCCATTAGACCAGACCTGAGATTTTTTTTAAGTTATGAATTCGTAAAACACATAACTCGGAAAAGTAAGAGGTGCGTTCCGGGGATCGAGCTTCGGGGAGCCGAAGCTCTAACCACTAGGCTATTACCGCTTCTTTTAGGTTAGATACAGCTGGTTAGGTACAACCAGCACGGCTAGCATGGGCGGGAGACAATTATATCCCCGGGGAAAGGATATGAATTTATCTTCTCCCACAGCTTTATCAACTATCAGAGCACTGGCACACGAGTGGAAATAATATGCAAATAATATATGTGTATAGAAGCTTTCGATTGGTTGTTGGATCAAGGGTCGGATACAGAAGACAGTAGTCCTTGAAACGGCGCGTATTGTGAGGAGGTTCCTCACTCCGGAGGGTGGAAGTTTTTTTTTTTAGAATTTTTTAATAGTGTTTTTTAATTTATTTTTAAGCATTGTTAATAATTAAAAAAAAAATAGAATAAATGATAGAGAAAATATGTGTAATAATAAACCGGGGTTAACTTCTCCTATTCCATGTTCCCTCGCTTTAGCAGATGGACACGTTAATTATATACCCTGTCAGGGGATATAATCGGGGGATATCATTTTTATCTCCCGCCCGTGCTAGCCCTGCTGGTGAGATTGCTGTTAAAGCCCGACTTGGGAATCATATCCAAGACCCCGCGAGCCATTGTCAAGCAAATGCTAACCACTAAACCACTGTGGCAGTTTAATTATTATTTTTTTTGTTCAGATAATTTACTCAGTATAAGCTGGGAATACCTGTATCTACTTATATACTTATTCGATAGGTTTCATGAAAGCTTTGTAGTTTTCGCAATGCTTGCTGTATTATACGTATGTTCGACACAATACTTCAGTGTCTGTGGCGGGTACCAACCGTACCCCGATTAACCTTTGACGTCGCCTCGAGCGTTTCGACCTTATTATATCTTTGATATTATAAATTGAATATCTACCTAACAGCCCACGGTTATGTTTGGTAATACTTTAAAGCGTGGGCCACACCGGCGTATTTAAAGCATGCGTCTTTAAAGGCGGCAAAGTTTGCGTCTTGCGAGCGACCATTGGCAAGAAACTTGGAACGCGTAGTTCTCGTGATTGGTGGAACGCTGGACACAAACTTCACCGGCACTAAGAACGCAGATTTTTCAATTTTATATTTAAAACTTAATCTTTCTTTAATAAGTACAACAATTAAATCTATATATATAAAAGAGAAAGTGTGTGGGTATGTTCCATATAGGCTCCGAAACGGCTCGACCAATTTCAATGAAATTTTCAGGGAATCTCCGGATTGACCTGGCGAGTAATCCTGGCGAGTTTGGTGACGATCGGAGCACTCCTATTTTTGAACTGTCAAACTGTCAAATACAACTTTTATTTACTATGATGTTATTCTATTGTTGGGTGTACATGGGTGTAGATAATGATCTTCACCCGCTCGAGAAGAGAATAGAAGAGAATGAATATGGAGAGAAATAAATGATTTAATATATTATGAGACTTAAATTAAAAATTTAATGATGTAAGTTTATTGTTTAAATAAAATAAAGCAAAATCTAGCCCGGCGAAGCGGGCTGGGTACGCTAGTACCTAATAAAAAACTATAAACGCATACTTTAATTAGCATTATGCAGAGGCCTAAATGAACTCGCCCATGCAACAACTGAATATATGAAATAACTGATTTTTTAATGAAAAATCATCTCTTATAAATATAGCAACACTTCACAGGACATGTAAGAAACACGTCCGACAAAGTGCCGTGCTGTGTTAGGTGGTAATGGCAACCGTGGTGGTAGGTGGGTAGGTGATAAGTCCTGTCCAAGTACTTGTTGTTACAATGGCAACTGTGCGCTTTAGATCCGAACACATCACTGCTGCTTGGCGACAGAAATAAGCATGATGATAGGGTAGTACTACCCGGACGAGCTCTATCACAAAAAGCTCTACTAGCTCCGGGCATTAGCTCTACTACAAATGCATACCGAAAGCTAATTAAGTTGCAACCATATTGTACCGTGTCGCGGCGTCCGCCATGGTTGCCGAGGCGGGTGTCTCTGATTTCTTCGCAGTAATACGACATCGTATAGCGCGTGTAATGCTTTTGTACTATCGCCTGTAAACTCTGACCGCGACCGCCAACGCTTTTGATTGGGGAACGGTTTATACGGTACAGATATGTCTAAATTCATGTTTGTATATTCATTGGCCGATTTTAACCGCACGACTTGTCATCGCTCATGATCTTCAGCATGTCATGCCGACCTCCCTAGCGCAACAGTGCGCGTTCTAAGTGGGAGATCCTGATATTGCGTAGATACCGATTAGGAGTATGGTCTAAATCAAACTGCTACATTTAGCTTGTTACCATCTTAGACAGCATCATCATTTATCAGAAGGTGAGATCGCAATCAAGGGCTAAATTGTAGAAAAAAAAATATCAATGTCCCACAGAACCCTTTCTCATTACAGAGGGATTTAGATCTTCGCTCCATCCGCGTTATTCCAATGCTGGTGAAGTTTATTAAACATGTTAATAATAAACTGAGATCGATACCTTACTGCCATCATTGGGATGTAAATAAATTATACCTATATAAGTGATAATTTCTTTAGCTGCGTTGAGCGATTTTTGCAAGGGGAATCATTTATAGCGTCACCGCTGACCTCGACATGCTCGTGACGTATTTCGCCAGACCCGTAGTAGAGCGGCTTACATAATACAAACGCATATACCTAAGCTAGTCTATATCGGTATCGTTGTCCATCAGTTCTATAAGGGTGCAATATAATGACGCATAACGCATCCTTATGAAGCTTCCTACATACTGCAGTGCATCGGGCATGTTTGCCGAGGCGGGGTTGCATCCTTCTGGGAAAGAATACGTATCTTTGGCAACAGCACCCTTAAGGTAGTGGAACAGGACATGCGTGGTCCAAGAGTGCGGGACATGCATGGCCCGTAGATCTCAATACATAGAGATCCATATAAAAATACTTATTTATTTATAAAAAAAAACCAATCTGTAATTTCCTCCTGTATAGTAATACTTTATTGTTTGTAACTTTTCCTAATGGATGTGGTTAATTTATTTCAGTATTTCCTATGCAATCACTGTGGGACATTACAATTTACAACCATTATGTTAGCAAAGAGGTATGTCGTAAATAGGATTTAAGTATTGAACGAGACATGTCCATTATTATTGATTTAACAGATACATTACATAGGAACCTGCGAGCCTATTGGAGTTATTAATTTGTCTATTATCTTGACATTTTGTATTAAACTGAGTAATGAACTAAGTTTGTTTTCACAATTCATTAAATGTACAGTAAGCAGAACATATGTCTTTTGACGTCCAATAAGTGCGTAAAAATTATAAGCCTATGTATGTTTTAAAGTGATATTTTTCTTTACTTTTCTAAGATAATTATTTCAAGTATATTATTCATAAAAATATTCATCAGTCGTCTTAGTACCCATAACACAAGCTACGCTTTCTTTGGAGCTAGATGGCGGAGTGTGTATTGTCGTAGTTGGTATATTTATAAGTTTTCTAGTCATGGCTTGATTTTGACATTTTCTATAATTTGTTTTAAATTTTTTTATGTATTGGATAGAAGCAGGCGTTACTTTGCGGAAATCCATGACATATTATCAAAATTAAGCTTAATTTGCTATACTCCGCGAAAAGCAGGAGAATCTGTGTGGAGTATAAGGATTGCAGAAATTATAAATTACACCACACAGATTCTCCTGCTTTTCGCGGAGTATAGCTACTTAAGCTTAATTTTGATAATATTTTTTATGGATCATCTTTTTGCACTATACATCCTTTTCTGTGGGTACCTATGCCACATAACGTAATTATGATGATGAATGTTGATTTATTAAGGGGTTAAAACGTAACCAATAAACAAACAACCTACCTATATTATATTTTGTAATCACGGTGGTGCTTTATAACGACTGTGGATGATAAAATTATTGAATATGAATTACTAAGCAGTGCAATTATTGCAAAACAAAAGGTCAATAGAATCCATAAATAATAGTATTTACCCGTAATGGAGGCAATACGATATAAGTAATCATAGATTTTAAGCTTATTGGGTATGGGCAATGTTATTCTAGTCACGACGTAGGTATCGGATAATAATTATTAGTGTTATAAAAGTTAATAATCAATAAAATCTATACAAATAAATGCAAAAGCTCTCTTGCCGATGGTTATTTACATACAAAGGTTGCCTGTAAATAAGTTTGATGTCCAGTAACGTTTTTTCTACTTTTTAATTTTGATGAAACAATAATTAAGTAGATCAAAGATACCAACGCGTCCTCGCTGTAGGCCATCTTGAGTGAACTAACGGCGAAAGCGGAGCACAGAGTTTTGAAGAGCATGTTACGCCGATTTTAAAACTCAGCGTAACCTGCTCTATGCGTACACGCTCGATGCGAATACTACATTACACCTCGTAACGTTGGTCAGTACCCACTTTAAGAGATCGCGTTTGAAATGCATATAACATAGAAGAGGTGCGTGCTTAGATTCGAACTCTGCCTCCTGAAAATGAAGCCGAAGTCCTAACACAATAGAAATTTAAAAAAGAAAAATTAAAACTTCAAAATAATCTATCTCCATTCCTAATTTCAGTTCAACTGGTTCAGTAATTTTTGCGTCAAACAAAAATCCATACACCCATATAAACTTTCTCTTATATAAAAATAGTAGGGTAGGATAGGATTTGTCTGAATTAGGACTAGATTATATATACCCTGGATTAACACAAAGGATCATATTTACTCCGGAAAAATCCATGGTTACCTTGCGAATTATGAAAACTGAATTTCACTTCGATGAGCTATAAATTATAGTTCCCGCTATTAACAAGTCTGTACATGTAATTGAATTAAAAAAAATCATGTCCAGACTTATTCAGCGCTGATGAACCACCACGTCACAACTAGTTATCCCTATAAAGAAATGCTTGGTACCTAATAAAGAAAAGCTGTGACAGTCTAGTGTTTAGGAATTCGGCCATCCTTTTTAGAGGTCCCAGTTACATTCCGGTAAGCTTCTTTAAAAGGTGGGATACAACGTTACAAAGTCATAATTCTTCACTAAATTCTAAATTCATTTATTTCAAGTATGCCGGAAACACTTGACGTCATTGGACGTTTATGGATCATCGTTGACGTTTCAAGCACTTTTGAAACGTCAAGTATGTCTGTTTGTAGTGACTCTACCACCGGTTCGGAAGGCACATTCTAGCGAGATTGAGCCGGCAAGAAACTCGGCAGACGCGTTTTACCAACATCACTTTACAATTTAATAATCATTGTTCTATATTTTGTGAGACGAAAGCTGTGGCTTGCTTCCAAACTTGTCATTAAGAAATTCATCAATAGTATAGTAATCTTGATTTATTAAACATGTTTGTATACATTATTAATACAAAGCAACTAGCACTAGCAACACATAAGTGGCGTGCATACAGGGTATGCACAGGGTATGCAATAATGCAGATGATATAAACTGAAAAAAATAACTCCAGTACGAGTTATAAAAAACTTAAGCATTATAAGAACTTTACAAAACCTTGTAAACGTATGTAGTAGCTTTAAAGTACGAGTAGAAATCTAAAGGATTTTATAACTCGTACTGGAAAATTTCTTCACTTTATATCATCTGCATACCCTGTGCATACCCTCTATGCACGCCACTGCATCACATACTAGTCTCAAAAGTGAATACCGGAATTCTAATTGAAATGGATTTGGTAATTCGTTTACTATTCGCTCACTGACGTAACCAGGTTAAATTGATGCAACTAAAATTGTTTCTTTGGCATGCAGATAGGGCTACATTGCAAACGTACATGCATTTAACATTCTCGGCATTCAAATCAAGAGGTTTACAAGATTTGCTTACAACTTACAAGTGAGGGCCTTTTGAACTGTGGGAATGGTTAACCAATACAAACCGAAACGTATTATGAGTATTTATCAACGTACCTTAAAAGTTTCTTTAACTCTTAAACATGATAAAATATGGGTGATAATTTAGTTGTGTACCACGTGTTACAGAATAACGAAATACTGTTGAAGGGTGCATAAGTATATTTCATAAGCATACACCCTTTAAAATTATTAAATTAAATGAAGCATATTTATTTTTTATACAAACTAATTCAAAACATACCAAGTGTTTACTTTTCATAAGTAAGTTTCTAAGGCCGATTGACGGCCGATTGGCGCAGTGGGCAGCGACCCTGCTTTCTGAATCCAAGGCCGTGGGTTCGATTCCCACTACTAAAAAATGTTTGTGTGATGAACATGAATGTATTTCAGTGTCTGGTAAGTACCCATAACACAAGCTACGCTTACTTTGGGGCTAGATGGCGATGTATGTAGGTGTATTGTCGTAGTATATTTATTATTATTATTAAGATAAAAGACCGACGCGTGCATAGTACCTACGCTAGGCAACGCGAACCTAATAAAGTGAGTGAGGTGTCAAAGGATTTTAATTATGCATGGGATGTTAGAACAGTATCGGATTTCGAATCCCAGCACCTCTAACTTTTCCTAGTTATGTGCGTTTTAAGCAATTAAAATAATACCTAAACCTGCATACCTAAGAGTTCTCCGCACTGGGCCAGCGTGGTGGACTACGGCCTAACCCCTTCCTATTGTGGGAGGAGACCCGCGCCCTGTAGTGGGCCGGTAAAGGGTTGACATGATGACGATGATTACTATAGCTCAGTTGTATATAAATCTTTGACTTCTAATTCTGCCTACATTAAACAGATAACAACCGAGAGAATGCGATCAGGGATAAGCGTTAAAAATAGCTGTCATACTGGGTTATTTTTGACAACCTCACTGGCGCAACGGTGAGCGCTGTGAATTACAGTAGGAGGTTCCGGGTCTTACTCTCGGCAGGGGCTATTTGGGAATTTATAATTTCTTAATTTTCTCTTTTGTGGTCATGTGGGAGGCTTTGGCCGTGGCTAGTTACAACCCTACCGACAAAGATGTGGCGCTGAGTGATTTAGTGTTCCAGTGCGATGTCACGTAGAAACTGATTTGGGGTATGACTACCATACTCCAAAGTATGGACCGAAGACTGCACCATCACTTACCACAAGATTGAGATTGCAGTCAAGTGCTCACTTGAGCCACTAGAGGAATTTAAAAAAAAGGTTAGCCGGCTACTTTTTTAGACTGTGTCATAACTTACCGCCAAATCAGATTTAGCGTTCCGCTACAATACCGTGGCATTTAAGTTGTACTACTAACAAATGAGCCTTAGTTGCCATAATAGAGAAATCTATTATTCACCAATTAGCGGCCCACTACAGGGTACGGGTCTCGTCCCATAATGAGAAGGGGTTAAGGCCGTAGGGGTTGGTGGACTACACACACACCTTTGAAAACATTATCGAGAACTCTCAGGTATGCAGGTTTCCTCACGATGTTTTCCTTCACCGTTGAAGCAAGTGATATTTTAAATATTTAAAACGCACATTATTCGCAAGGGATTCGAACTCGGCCCACCGAAAGTAAAGTTCAGCGTTGTACTACTAACAACATATAAGCCTTAGTTGCTTGTTATTAATAGTATTTTATATTAATCTTACGTTAAGCAGGTATTTTATAAGTAGTTTCCAAGGAAACTCGTCAAGACAGTTTATTTCGGTGAACTGGCGACAGACAAGCTCCTCTCACCGCCTTGCCAATATCATTAGCATAAAATTTACTGCTCTATATCAAAGTGTGTTAGGACTCGCTCCATAAATACCCAGTGAAAGGTCAGCCAGGAATTTATACATTGCAGATACGTGTGAAGTGATAACATTCAATTAGTCGCTTAGAATGCGATTGCCGCAATCAGAACTATATCTAGAAATCTCGATTTTAATCATACTGTTATATATACTCATGTATTCAGGTATTTGCGTTTACGTAAATAGGATACAGTAGTTAGCACTGCGATCACCGCTGCGTAGAGATATTTTGGGGATTTTATATTTTCTGAATTTTCTCTGGACGAGTGGTTTCAGTCCTAACGAGTAAGACGTGCCGCGAAACGATGTACTTAGTCCCAGTAAGATGTCGCATAACCGGACAAGTTCCTCTGACAAGTTAACCCGCCATCTTAACGCCAGATTTAATGAACACAATGAAAGTCTAGAAGAAAGGATGAATAGAAATAAGAATAACAATATATATAAGATATATATGCTAGTTAGTAGAATTAAGATAGAAAATCAATTTTGTTTTACCCATATAAATCTCTAAACTAAACTTTTAAAAGTCTGAAAATAGTGTGTTAACTTGTAGTGTAAGAAATAAATGTAAGATAATTTAAAGAAAGCGTTGTCTTAAAGATATAAATAAATCAGTCATATTTCCTTTCTTTGTCAACCAGATTTCGGCACCCATTAAACCCAAGTAATGTTTTGTTGCTGATAAACTATATAAAGAAAGGAATGACATATGACAATAGTTTTTTTTTCTCTAAAATGCTTTAATTATTTTTAATGTAAGTTAGTCATAAAACAACTACCATATATTCTATTATTAAACATCAATTGACGATAAATAATTAATAATTACACTATGTGGGTATTCAAGGATTAACCGTAGGTGTTTTTTTATATTAAAAATGGAATAAGATGACTAAAGGTATTTTAATCTAACTAGTGAGTAAGTTTATGGCTCCGAAACATGGTCGAATATTACTATGGACCTCAAAAGAAGGCTCATATTAATCCAGAGGCCAATGGAGCACTGCTCGTATACCTAAATTAATCAGCGTGGCCGGAATAGCTGAACAAGTTGCGAAGCTAAAGTAGCTATAGGCTAGGCATGTAATATTATGACGTAGCACGGAGGACCAATGGCCGCTGGATTACCAAGATGCTGGAGTGGCGACCGTGGAAAGCGTAGGGACAAGATTCCTTGCTATCCTTTTCCAGAAGATACAGTGTGGAGCGGAGAGTACTTCTTTAATTTAACCAAAACACTAAAAAGTAATTTAAGTTTAATTATATTAACGAAGTTCTTCCGTAATTCTGTCACCTTTGAGCTATTTTGCTCTGGAACAATCTGCCTGCTGAAATCCTTAGAAGTATTAATTAGTGGAAGTATTATTATTTTTGTTTGTAAATTATGTATAATATGTATTTATATATATTATGTATATTTTGTATTTATATATAAAGTATATTTATTTAAATTATGTTTGTATTTCTATCTTCTTATACAATTTGGTGTTTATGTATATATTATAACGCTCTTGGCACTATCCCGTTCTCTTGCTATTTCACTGTTTCTTATACTGTGTGTTATACGTGCAAAAAGTGTTTCTTTTTCTTATATGTTATTAAATAGATTTGTTTTTATACGTTTCAGAGTTTTAATTATAATGGTTGTAATTTTATAAGAACTGAAAAAAGTGGCATCAATTTTGTAATGTTCATTAAAAAGCGAAGCAAATCCTGCATCGATGTACATATATTTTTGGCTCGCATAAAAAAAAAAACATTGAGACCACGAACAAAAGATTTCAATGCCGCAATATATTAGTGTAGTTATTTCGATATCTAGTTACTTATAATTATACACCCAAGGTTTAGCGTAATCAATATGATTAAATATATAATTACACCCATTTCCTTACACGGCTTTGATAAAATCAATCGGGGTTTGTATATAATAGGGTGACTAACTGTCCTTTTTTACCAGGACATGTCTGAATGAATATGTTGTTTACTGACAATGATTATATCTGGTAACATGAAACCTTGGACGTGCTTGCGTTTAAGATTTCGTCTGACCCAATGAACGTCTACTGCTTGGAAAAGGGGTTGGCTGCACACACCACGTTCTTGTCCAGGGGGTAGTTGCGATTAAAAACGCTATCTATATTTTCAAGTACGGGTGTTCCACTCCAGCATCTTGGAACTCCGACGTCCTCCGAGTCATAGGCTGCGCGCAATACGCTAAAAATGGCTTACTTTAGCATCGCAAGTTAAGCTTTGCGATAATTTGGGTCCTTCTACGGATTTCCTTATTTTCGATGTTATCACGCTGAATTACTCTGGTTTATCTGGTTCTGGTGAATTAAGTGACTTTTCTAAATCTTAACCGATTTTGCTTGTTTTGATTATAACAATAAATGTTGATTATTTTATTATTTTCAACATTTCTCAAAAAAATGGTCGGCTCACTTAGCTACACCATTTAGAGCACAGAAATATGTGTAGGTTTTAATTTCCAATAGATATATCGAAGATAAAAACGCACGCGCTTGGACCGACCAGATTTTTATTACTTCATTGAATCTAATTTGCACTATGTGAAAGTTTCCTCCTATTAAAACTATAGTAGAAGAGTCCTGCTTTGCAAAAATTTAAGATAGCCACCCCACATAATAAATACGATATGCGCTATGGAAACAACTAAGGAGAATGCACTCCTTACTGCATAGAAAATAGAGGTTATATTGTTGTAAATGATTTCCCAATATCTGGCCGCGTTGGCGAAGGCATTAAGGCATCAATAATAATAAATCATAATAACAGGTTACCATAGTATTTCGCTCTCAAAATTAATGATCTCTCATTATTTCACGCCGGAAAGATAAAGGTGAATAACAAGTGAATAATTTCGTATGGAGAGAGATTCGTATAAGCTCCACAATAAGGCTGTTTTGTTAATCTTTTTTCGACAAATGCCCATCACCAACAACTAGTGGTTCGCCGAGTTTTAAGAAACAAAACCATCAACAAATTTTATTTGCTGTTGATATGCATGAAATTATACCAAAGTTACCACTTTTAAGGTAAAGCCGCTTTGATTGCCCCTCATAAAATAGGATTAAAAAAATCTACTTTGAAAGTGGTCAATTATATTTTAAAAGTTTTTATTGTAGTTTAAAAGTATGTTATTCTTGTAAATAAATATATGCTCTATTAAAATGTATGTAAAAATTTTTAAACAGAGCATAGACTTGCGACATTTTTAAACTATACCTTTTTATAAATATATCAACTAGGTACATAATTATACTATCTTTTCAAATCAGAAAGAAAGAACTGGCAGAAGAGAAATAACAAAGTTTAAGCTAAAGATGATTTTGGTGACAATTCTGTTGTACGTAAATTCCTAAACTTAATTGAGGCCTTAACGAGGACTCAGTTTTCTTAGATATGCGTATGGTAAAGTAGTACATTTTCAAAGGTATTTAAAGCCATAGTTGTTACTTATTATTTGTCAGCTGCGCAATGCATGCGAGCCGGGGGCGATGGCGAGCGATCGAGATGCGTAATTGATACAAATTATACCCCCGCAGCATAGATATTAACGGATATAATCTGTAATTTGTTTGTGCTAAGATCCATGGGCGCGACGCATCGTTTATGCGCGTTTGAATAATAATATCGTATAGCGGCGCAGATATATTGAGTTCTCAATATTCATAAATAACACGCGAGTGTTGTGAGACTGCCACTGAGATGTTACTGCCTCTAGCTAGCATTTACCGGAGACATATTCTCCACTGGGAAAGGACAACCTCTTTATTTTCTCCTACAGCTTTTCTACTCTGCGAGAACGGGGTATAAAATAACACGGGGGTACACCTCTCATTTACCCTGTTTCTGTGCTTTGCTGAAAATAATTAAATAATAAACGTTGTTAGTAGTAGATAATCGGGGGATAGAAATTTTCTTTTTCTTGTCTTTTTCTTGCTTTGATGTTGACTTAACAATTATTCATTGTAAAGTCTAGGTATAGGATATAACGTGTCCATCTGCTGAAGCACGGGAGAAGGGAATAGGAGATGTTTACCACCGTTTATTATTACACAAATGTATATTATTTGTCAGTGCTGTGAGAGTTGATAAAGCATTGGGACCAGATACATTTTAATTCGGTCCTCCTGGAGATAATTGTCTCCTGCCCATGCTAGCTGTGCTGCTTAGCTTAGATGCGCGTAACGAGATAATTATGTCTACCCATAGTCTTATATTATTTTTGCAGCATGTAAATTTTACCGGAGGACTTGTAGTTGTAACTTAATTACACCCCCCGTAGGGATTATGTGAACGTTAGGGTGCCTGGGTCGGGTTAACCGTGATATAGTTTTCCCCCCGGCACTTCAAGGTTTGTCTTTGAGTGTGTTGGGGCGATCAACGTCTGTGGTGTGGATGGAGATGGAATCGAAGATCTCCTGTATCGCCTGCACGTCTCCATGGGCAGGAGACAATTATTTCCCCAGGGATTCCCCAGGGGAAGGATATAAATGCATCTTCTCCCACAGCTTTATCAACTGTCAGAGCACTGGCGCACAAGTGGAAATAATATATATGTGTATTAATAAACGGGGGTAAACTTCTCCTATTCCATGTTCCAGTGATTTAGCAGGTGGGTACGTCAATTATATCCCTTGTGAGGGGATATAATCGGGGTATATAATATTCATCCCCCGCCCGTGCTAGCCCTGCTGGAGGACGTGATTGTCGTGGAAAATAATACCTATCTTCAATAATTGATAATATGAACTCGCTGCCCTTTATTCCTTTTTGAAAACTTCAATTACAAACTTAACCTTGGATAGTATATAAAGCAACTCAACATCTCTGGAACTTTGAAGACATACCATACATTTGGAAGCATATTGTGAGACGACTTTAGATTTAATGAAAACTCCCACCCAAACAGTTTGTACGCACTCTATAGGTTTAATCATTTATTGGTTGGTACCTTTGGAGAGTAGGTGGGTACTGCAATTTCCTATTCTTATAATGCCACACTTCATAATCTCTATATTGCAGCGATCAGTACAAGTAATTTTAGACTGTGGTAGCGATAGTAGTTTCCTTTTATATGATGACAAGTTATGGCTTTACTGCTATCTCACCTGACAAGATGGTAAGTATGCACGTATTTGAAAGGGATATGGCGATTGAAACTGTGGTTTAAACCTATGGATTCGACTGCCATACATATCATTTCACATATATATCAGGTGCATGAGGCCCTCTCACGAATGCTATGCGTTTTTACTTCACACGCTGAAGTAAAAGTCATCAAACGAACTAGAGAGAACTTTTAGCTATATAAATAACTAGTGGACCCTCGCGACTTCGTCCGCGTATAAGTCAGTCGAGAAAATAGAACATATCTGATGCTAACAACAAAATCATCGTGGTTGGTGGTTTTACGTGGTATTTTAGTTGATACATACATACATCCATCCTCACAAACTTTCGCATTTATAATATTAGTAGCATGGTAACCATGCATTCGATCGTTGTCCCATATCCCTTGCGACTAACAGTTATTTGTTATGTTCTTTAACTCCGACAATATTTATCAGATCCTATCCTTAGTATACACTTTCAAATAAAAAAAGAATTATTCAAATCGATTGAAATTTAACAGAGCTATGAAGTAAAATTAATAAAAATTTGAATCCCATTTCCCGGAGGAAACTTATTGTTTATCGGGATAAAAAGTATTCTATATGTTGACCCCGAATATCAACCATCACTATACCAAATTTTATTAAAATCCGTTCAGTAAGTTTCACGTGATGCCTGGACAAACAAACAGACAGACACACAGACAAAAATTAAATCAAAATCTGTTTTGGACTCAGTATCGATTATAAAGCGTCCCCAGGTCAAAATTTTCAAAATATATTAAATGTACAGAAATCTTCCAGTTAATTTTATTATAAGTATAGATAAACGGCCGTTGGCGGATAAAGTATCAGAGCGTATATTAATATGGTAGACGGTTAAGCGAAGAGTTAGAACGATATCGTTCCGACTTATAATAATGACCTTTTCAAAATTTTTACAGATCAATCGCCTTCGTGAGGTTTAGACATAGCGAAGACCCTCGTGGCCCGTTGGCATACATAAAATCCATAAAAAATAATTTAATTGACCAGTGGCGTGCACTGCACTTCGTACATGTACAAAAGCACTAGATAGGTAGAAGGAGGGTTTATGGCATTTGTTGCAATCTTTCCACTGTTTGCATTCCCTGGTAAGAAACCCCGTGCACGCCACTGCTCGAGACTTAGCGGCCAAAACCAACATCAAATAATATGGGAATATTATTTACGCTGCAGTCACGGATTTAAAATGTCGACTGTTAACATTACAACAATCACGCATTTGTCTTATTTGTCACAGTAATAGAGTCATAATTTATAAATCCTACAAATAACAAGGGAATGTATCTCTAACGAGACATTTCGTTAACGAATTACTTTAAATAGTTCGTGAAAATATAGCCGTCTTTTAAACATTTACGAACTGTAAATCTTCCATGTTGGTCTTGTAAGATCCTTGGCTCGAATTCCAAAGCGGGTAAATATACTACGACAATACAAACATCGCCATCTAGCCCCAAAGTAAGCGTAGCTTGTGTTATGGGTGCTAAGATGACTAATAAATATTTTTATGAATTATTTACATAAATACTTAAAAAATACAGATAAATACTCAGACACTGAAAAACATTGTTGTTCGACATATAAACATTTTCCAGTTATGGGAATCGAACCCACGGCCTTCTCACCACTCAGATAGCAGGGCCGCTGCTCACTACGCCAATCGGCCGTCATTGTAAGGTACTGGTTTTTTCTCTTGAAAATTCTATAAAAACAAAAGAAATTCTTCGTAGCAGCCCGGAGTTTTTACATTGGTGGTGATTTGCGCCCGTGCCTCGGAGAGTACATTAGACAGTCGGTCTTAGGCCTGATCTCTTTCTGGTTGTGTTAGTGATTCCATCATATGGCGGCCATCTTGGATTTAAAATTATCATTGTTTGTACTACCTACTACTCATGCCCTTTCATTTGACAGCAAATTTGAGGGCATCTTGGACCGATTTTCATCAAACATAGCTAAGAACAGTCCCGTCTAATTCACTTTAACCCGCATTCACATATATAATTCAAACGTAAAACAAAATAGATTAACCGTTTTTTGAAAGACTATGCCTCAGACACACACACACACCCACCCACACACACACACACACACACACGCACACGCACACGCACACGCACACGCATACGCTTCAAATTTATGACAAATATTTGTTTACCCGAATATCGAACCTAGCACCCCGTGATCCATAATCGAAAATGCAAACAAGACCAACGAGGCAGTAGCTACAATTGATAGGTGGCATTACAAAATTATTTAAACCTTTGAGGAATCTCGTCCTACTTAAACCGTTCTTAAGAATGCTAAATGGTCCCACATTTAACTTCATTAGTCCATCATAATTGCCTTATAGGGACGGTTTAGAAACAGTTAAACGGCTGCAAAAACTCTAAATAGCTTCCTTAATCTATCAGATAGAAGTTATACATATTTATCTGGTGTAACCTCTCCGCCAATTACACAGATCCATGGCCCAATCATGGATCTTTATTATTTTTAGTAGTATTGGACAACCGTTGTTGCGATTCGTTATCGATATCTCAAAAGTTTCTGTGATTCCGAGCCCCATTGTAGATCGCATGCAATCTGGTGCAAGTGTTTCTTGCTTTACCTTATACATATTGTATGTATGACTTGCTCATTTTACTGGTCTAAGTTATTTGCGTTAGACTGGGGCATTCTAATTGTAAGAGTTTTCTATGATGACACGTCCAATTGCAGATGAGTCATAGTAATCGATTGCAGCAACCGATTGCACGCAAATTGCAGTGATTCTTGGCTTGAAACTGTGGACGACACACGATCAATTTGTCGCTGCGGTCTCGCTATGTTTAATTCCCTCTCTCCTTCATATTTCGATGCGAAAAAACCCTTGTCTTTCGCTTTTATATTGTTGGTCGTCCCTTTTACTTTAAAGTAATCTAATGGTTTTGAACTTAAATGTCGTAAATACTGTAATTTTATTGCAGTCAAATATAGTAAGAACTCAAAATATCTAATACATGGATTTGGATGTGTAATACATTAACATCAACTTGGTATTTACTTCATTCAAAATTCAAAATTGATTTATTTCAAGTAGGCCCAGTTTATAAGCACTTTTGAAACGTCAAGTCCGTCTGTTTGTAGTGACTCTGCCACCATAAAACCACTAAAGGAGATACTCTACTACCATTAGAAGAGATTTATTTATTTTAAAATTCAATTAGTAAGGTTAACACCAATTACACTAATACATAGAAGATTAAAACGAGAACAAAAAAAAAAAGAAAATACAAAAATAAAAACAGAAACAAAAACATAATTATAACAATTCAATTAACTTTACAATACTTTAGAGATAGCTGCAACAAGAACAGTTTTATAGGACTGCTAGAAAATCGTTGAATTTTTGTTTGTATCAGCAAGGGACTATTTTTTTTTTAATTGACTGACGGACAAAGAGGGTGCCCCAACTGATGGTGAGCGGAAAAACATCGCCTATTAACAGATTAACACTTCGCAGGCCATGCAAGGAACACGTCCCAGGAAGTGTCGCCTTGTGTCCATCAACCTAAGGCGTAGGTGTTAAACCTCATGCCTACTACTTCGGTTTTCAGACCGGAACACAATGCTTCAGCAGGGCTAGCACGGGCGGGAGATAAAAATTATATCATAAACACTGCTACTGCTAAAACACTGGAACATAGAATAGGAGAAGTTTACCCCCGTTTTTTAATAACTATCATTTATTCTTTTTTTTTTTTTTTTTTTAGTTATTATAACAATGCTTAAAAAAAAAATAAAAAACACGTAAAAATTTACACATATATTATTTCCACTTGGGCGCCTGTGCTCTGAGAGTTGATAAAGCTGTGCTGGTGGCAGAATTAAGCATTAAGCATAGTGCTATTTGAAGGGCTTTGTTACGAAAAGTTTTACTACTACTATATCAGCAAAGGATTCCATATTTTTATCAATACAGATACAGTTATGCCCTTTCTCTTCTATATAATGTAGGTACAGTTAAAGGGCACCGAGCTTTCAAGATAGAAAGGCTAGGCTGAGATTTTATCAGAAGTGTCAGTTATATATTAAGTAGTGTAATTAAATGCTGAAGACAGCTTCCTGACTCCATTCACTATAAACTACTGGTAATTCTGAGCACGCACTAGGGATGCTTTTATAGAAATAAATAAAATAGAATTAAAATTAAAAATAAAATTATTTAATTTCAGTTAGGAGACCCATATACACAAGAATATCAAAATTGAGAGATTAAAACAAAAATAAATATTGAAAACACTCAGATAAAAAAACATTAATCAGTTAACATTAAAATTAAAATTAGCAATACCAATTATATTTTTAATATTTCTTCCTCAGAATGCTTCAGGACGATAATTTAAAGCTTAGAGATTTTTTCTAAGGGATTTTTTGTTAAGGGAGTGATCGCAAAGCTCGAAAACTACTAGACTTAAATTTTTACACGATGTTGATTTCTTTAAAATATTGTTTCTATATAGTTTTTTATTTTTTCTATTCACTAGCCTACCAACCCGCATTGCAGCAGCGTGGTGGGTCTATGCTCTAAAACCGTCTCTCATATGAGATACGAGGCCTGTGCCTAGCAGTGAGATGTTAATAGGCTAATGATGATGACCGTTTTTTTTCTTTATTCTACTACAAGTTAGCCCTTGACCGCCATCTCACCTGGGGTAAGTAATGATTCAGTCTAAGATGGAAGCGGGCTATTTTGTATGGAGTATGGCAATCATATTAAACCCGTACCCTTAATCGGTTTCTACGCGACATCGTACCGGAACGCTAAATAGCTTAGCGGCTCGTCTGTGTCGGCCCCCCACCAGACCAGGCCTGAGAAAATTCCAAAATTATAAATTCCCAAATTACCCCTGCCGGAAATCAAACCCGAGACCTCAGAACTAAAAGACCAGCGCTCATAGAACCGAACCATACTCGTGAGCACGCAGCACCGTGAAAACCCTAAGTGGAACGTAAGCCAATATGATATTGGGCTTTATTGATAAATGTGGCATACCGTCGGAATAGTTAGCTATGCAATTTTATGGAAATTTGACATTTGGATGGTGCCTGCGGCGTCTCTTGCGGTGGGAACCAGTTCTTTCCTCAGCACCTAGTGCTTTTCGGAGTTATGTGCGTTTCAAGCTATTAAATATCACATATGCTTTTACGTGGAATATGGCCAAAATCTAACCTAACCTAACCAGTGTTTAAGAGTTGACTTCTGATAATGTCTTCAGAAGATAAATAATGCAGCCCTAAGATCCAGGGTCTAACATTTAGAGGAGATGGCACTTGAATTGCGACAAAGCACACCTATTCCGACATTGTGAAACTTAATAAATAATAAATAAGTTTCATTATGGGTAAGAGCTGATTTCTTTCTGATCATGTTTCCAAGAGGAAAATGAATTGAAAAAAAAAATCTTTCCTTTTGTTGTAGGCAACCCTAGCATAACCATTCGCTTGTCTTTATGGCAGCGAACTTGCCTCGCGATTGGCGAAGATTTGTTAACACTGTTTATATCTTTGACGATAATTCAGGTGAGCTGTAGCTTTGATAGAGGAGCGATGGCGGGCTCTGCAGATTAGCGTTCACATTAACATATTGGAACAAATATTAAGTACACTCCGTCTGTGCAGAGATTAAGACCTCAAGGATAGACAGGTGGTTAGGCATATTCTCATGCTGCAGAAAGTAGGGAGATTATTCTGCGAAAAGTAGTGTAGATTTAATTTTAGATTTTTAATTTGGCGACCTCCGTGGGGCGCTTGGATAGAGGAGCGATGGCGGGCTCTTCAGATAAGCTTTTACATTATCATATTGGAACAAATATTCAGTACACTTCGTCTGCGCAGAGATTAAGACCTCAAGAATAGACAGGTGGTTAGGCATATTCTCATGGTACGAAGTTTGTAGGGCTTTCACACGTAGATTCACTTTCACATTTTTAATTTTTATGACCTCCGTGGCGCATTCTTGGGCGCTGTGGTTCAAATTTGGAGGTCCCGTGTTCGAACTGCGGTGAGCTTGGGAATTTATAAATACTGAATTATTTTGGTCTTGGCCGTGCCGCCAAGCGATTTGGTACTTTGCCGCGTGAAAACCGATTAAGATTTGTGTATAATAGGTATAACTGCCATACCCCTAACAGATTAACCCACTACCATCATAGTTTGCATTATCACTTGCGGTGCACAACCAGGTGCGATTGCAATCAAGGCCAACTTGTAATGGATTAAAAAAAAATTAAACGTATGCCAGTTATATAAAAAAACCATAACCCTAATCGGTTTAAAACGTACCGTAAAGCAAATTTCTTGGCGGCACGTTTTTGTAAGTAGGTTGGTAACTATCCATGGCCCAAGGCTTCCTAAAGACAATCACAGATTAGTGATATTAATCCAGATCGATGTCTTAACAAGGTCTTCGAAATACGGCGGTAAATAAAATAGTGATTCAATAACTTTATTAATTAATGCAATACCTTCCTAATTCAAAATACTTGTTCTGGTGAAGCATATCTATCATTCAATAACACAGTACAGTGTACACATAGGCATTGATAGAAACTGATGTATTTCTTTAGCGTAACCGACTGATTGATCTCTGACGAGGTGAAGTTCACACATTGTAGACTGGTTCAGTTGGGCTAGGCATGAGTAACGTCAAGTGCATCAACACACCTTAGTATGCCAGATATATCAACTCAGTTTTTAAAATATAATCTACTACTGATTTAATTTTTAAAAACCGAGTTCATGTTTCTACTAACCACCATGCTATGAAGGCATCAATAAGAGTACCATGAAGGTGTTTAGAAGCTAAAGGCTTTGATACCGGCGCTGTTGTAGGCATATGTGCAAAATGCGACATTATTAAAAAAAATATAAAGACATCTTAGTTATCTTAGCCATGTGACATTCATGAGTAGTACCGAACCAGTAATTCATAATATTGTAAAATAAAGGAGAGTGGTTATTGTACAGACTACTTTATTCTTTACTTTTTGTTGGGTATATTCGTAATAAATACACTTATATCAAGCGGTAATAGCCACATGGGTAGGACTTTGATTTCACATTCAGGGTTCGAATCCAAGCAACACTTCATCTTAAGTAACTATAACTATAAGTTTTCAAAGTTATGTGCGTTTTAAGCAATTAAAATATCACTTGCTTCAACAGTTAAAGAAAACATCGTGATGTAACCTGCATACCTCTCTACCTGAGTTCTCCATAATGTTCTCAAATGTGTGAAGTCTGCACTAGGCCAGAGTGGTGGTGGGTCGGTAATGGGTTGATATGATGATGATATCAATGTCTATCTCCTAAGCTGTGTTGCTTTGATCGCACCGTGAGAAAACTTTTCAGCGTTACGCCATCTATATTATTGCACGCCTCCTTGTATTGTTGACCCAGCAGCGTCTTCCGAAAATGACACGGCGCAAAATAGAGTTAACTCAGTGAGTCGGCGCAGTAAAGTTTTGCATCAACTCAAGTTTCACTGAATCCCATCTTTATGTTGGACCGTTACTGGCGCCAAGCTATCTTCGACGATAAGAAAAACATTACACATCCGTTCTAGCGTTAAATGATAGTAGATTTCGTTGATGATTCGATTTGTTTATCTTCAATCTGTGAGTTGACTCTTCAGGCTAAGTTGCGTGGTAACTAATTATATGGATATAAATATTAGAGAGCATTACCTCACAGATTAAGATTTACGGAAGACATACTCCTTTTTTCAAGTACACCTAATGGATCAATGACTACGATACAGGATTAATAAAAAGATAGCAAGAAAGTATAAGAAATGAAAGTTACCTCCGAAATAAAAGAAAATATGTATAACTAATCTCATTGAAATTTTGCATCCTGAAGACGACCATAGGATACATTTTATGGAGCAAAAATAAACAGTTCCTGTGGGCTTTTTAAAAATCCAATATAAATACATGCGAATGCGTGGGCTAGTAAAAATACTTTTTTCTAATTGAGATAGTACACATAACTTGTAGTCAGATACTCACTCGTGTTTCAGTATGTCCACCCGACTTTACAATATATTTGTAGCTGCTACCTACTGAGAGATTTTTTTAATGTCAATATTCGAAATAAATAAAAATTAAATAGAAGTCTAAAGTAAAAAAAAACCGACTAGACGCATCTGCACTTAGGACACATTACATGACAATGTTAAACTCAGCTCCCAGCGCTCACTGTATCATTAAGTCACAACTTTTCCCACTAATGAGCGGCCCATCACAAAATGACTCCTAGTTTATGGCATTCTTTTGAACCCGAGCGGAAATTCCCGGCACACCGCTCTCTTGATAGATTCTGCTCACTTCCTTTTTGCGGTGGGATAATTATTGAGCTCTAGTTACTACGTCGCTCTGTGCGCGGGATAAAGTTTCGTTTTTTTTTCTCTATGAGTTAACCCTTGAATGCAGGTGGTAGGTGTTGATGCGATCTTAAGGTGGTAAATGGCCAACTCATTGGGATATGTGTACTTCGCTGGAAAAGCCATTGCCGGTTTTCGACCAATTAATGGAATTGTCAAGGCTCTAAAATCCAGCGACGCGACGGACAAAAAAGGCTACGGCCTTAGCCCTTCTCATTCTGAGAGGAGACCCTGGTAACGGTTTGATGATGACGATGATGATGAAATAAATTAATAAATATGTAAGTAAGTATACAAAATACATACTAATAAATAAAATTACTTTTGGTATTTTCCTTTCGGTAAATAACCTGTTACATACGTGATAAATTTATGAAAAACAAAGATGCACTGATGATTAGCGTCAAACTTTTTTTACACGTTGTTGCACGTAATATTATTTTTTTTTTCTTACACGAAGTCACTGATAGACCACAGATGCACAATAGAAATAAGGAACTCGGGGCTTAGGCATAGTAATCGTCAAATCGTAAATCCTGTCCTCAATAGCCTATAACAATCTACTGATGGACTAAAGGCCTCTCCCGACGGGAGGACTTTAGCCATAATCACCGCATGGATGGTTGGTACTTGGTGATCGCAGTAGATGGTAGTAGTAGCACAGAGGACGCTGCTGCCCATTCCCTATCATATTCTTTTAGGCACCTCGTACATCCGCAGGAAGAGGAAAAGTAACTACCGAAATATTACTTCACATTCTTTAGAGGTACATTATTAAATGTCTCTGGGACTTATCTTATCATGTGTGGTTATCTGTTGTGCTGTTATCTGTGAAACCGAAACGCTAATAGTATTTCAGTAAACCCCTGCCATAGACATTACTAAAATTAATCAGATACAGCCCTAACATCACATGAAATATTAAAATCAAGTGACTCCTGTCACTTAATTAGGTACGCGTCGCGTAGCGTAGGTACTGTGCAAGTGTCGGTCTTTTATCTTCAATAGGGTTGTCATAAGTACACATTTAGAATGTTTTGAATTAGTTTGTATGGAAAAAAATATTAATGAATTAATGAATGAATATATTTTTATTGCACACTACAAAAAGTACATAAAAAAGAAAAGTATAACAAAACAACGTATACAATTGGGCGGCCAGGTTATTCTTCCAGGTAACAAATACAGAAAATAGTTTACAGAATATGCTCCTTTTGATTTAATATTTTTACAGGGTGAGTCCTTATGAAGTATACTTATGCACACTTGAATAGTATTTCGTAATTCCGTTACACGTTGTACACAAAAAAATACTTCTTACCTTCCTTTGTTTACAATCTGTCCATTCGAAATGTTCCTAGATGAACACAGTAACCAATCAACGATAAGCAGATAAATCAGATAACCTATTGACCAAAAACGTTTTGTCACGCCAGCAACCCGTTCCACAATGTATTCACGCCGTAGCAGAATACGATTACAACTTGGGAGTTGATACAATCTTTCAATAAGAGCATCGCTCACGAAAGTCGGATTAACGAATGAGATTTATTATGATTAAGCCCGTTGTGGATTAAACTTTCGATGTGTGGCACAAGCTACTGGCCCAGATTACTGGCGCAAGCTACTTGCTCAAGTTAGTTGTACGAGCTACTCGCGCAATCTACTGGGACTTAGAATGGCAAAATAAAGGTATATGCAAAATTCTGCTTATTATCTCAAATTTCCAAGACCCCTTTTTATGCTTAAATCACTGGGATACTGTGCCTTTATTTATTTCACTACAAGGTAGCCACTACAAGTCACTACAAGTAGGCGTGGGGAAATCCCCATCATACCACCGCGCTACGGGTAGTTTTTTCGGACTCGTAACCAGGCTTGGTCACGGAAACGCTTTCGCGCACATCGGTGTCAGCCAAGGCCCGGACTAACCAGACAAAATTATTTAGGTAAATAGAGAGACTTCATTCTCTTTTGGATTGTATGTATAGTTAATACATTAAAGTGTAAGTTTATATAACGTATAAGCAATTGCTTTATATTTGCCTTATTCATATTCTTTCGACAAGCTTGTTTGAGCAAAGAGTTTTCTATTGCTAACAAAAATAAGTGGTCTCCGAACAAATAGTTGAGCCCTGTAACGTATTTTTTGTACATATAACAACGTTATATGTATTTAATAATAGAACACGCGATTCTAGATCTTATTATAAATGTACAAGTGCTATATACCTGTGAAAACTTAAAGTTTATAACAGTTTTTGATATGTAATCGTATAGTTTGTTCGCTTAATGACCGTACCGCTTCACACGTCATGGATATGTAATAAAAAGGTACTATATGTTTAGAGAAGTTTATTTTACGAATCTTTGGCATGAATTCCGTCTTTATGTTAACAAACATTTACTTATATTCGTTTAGAAAGAGTTTGTCTAATATATTTCTATTCAATGCTTACATTTAACGACTGATCAAATAGAAAGGTGCAATTGATTTACTTTTCCCTAAAAAAAGTAAAAAGAAAAGTAAAATATATGATAAAAAGTTTTTAAAAAAAATAAAAAGTTGCAAAATATCAGTCAGGCAACCCCAACATACAAAATTTAGTCAGTCAATTTACGTAACATAAGTTAAACAATGTTGTTTTTATTAGATTGCAATGTAGCATTTATTAGATTCTGTGATCTAACAAATGTCCTTTTATCAGTGAATGAATTAAAAAACTCGATTTTTTAAAATATAATCAATAAAACGTTTAAATACGTAAGAACTAAAAGAAATCCAGTGTGTAAAACCAGTTTCTAAACTCCTATGCTTTTATGGAGTTAACAAATCGATTTATAGCTATCCCACGTAAAAGAAAATAGCCCATGAATCAGAAAAAGAAAGTCGGTTGACGCCATGATGCATTTAAATTTTATTGAATAAATACTACATAGAGAAAACTAAATCGAGGTTTAAAGCTTGGTTAACATTAGATAATGTTAAATATAATGCTAGAGTCACACTACAACGTATAGGTTACAGGGTTTATAGTGAAGTATCATATACTTACTTTAGAGACGCGTTACTCTACTACATAAACACTTTTTGCATACACATATTTTGGCCCAGGTATGCTTGCCAAAGTAACTAAACCAGTTTTTGCAGGTAAACTATTTTGATTAACACTTTTATTTATATATATAGATAGGGCGTGAATTTCGTAATTGCGATATGGTAGAGTAATGAGAGGTATTAGAAGTTTAATTTGGCCCGCGGAGGTGTAATAATGACTGGTGATCATACGCACTGTTATCGATTACGGTAATTATATCCTGCATGTGTATACTGGGCTAATCTGAATTACAAAATACATTGAACTTAGTACGAGGTGTGCATATATTTTTAAGCTCTACAAGTTGAAATCTAACCAGATGGTAAGGGCTGATGCCGTATGGTTAAAATTTAATCCATAGGTATACCTAATCTACACGTCATCGTACTGAAAAGCTGAATCTATTGGTGGTACGTCCTCATCGGTATATGTATCGGTAACTAGCTACGGCCGAAGCCAGAGCAGAGAAAATTTAGAGATTAATTCGCAAATTGCTCGAGCCAGGATCGAATCCGAGACCTCCCTCTTATATACCACTGTACCATTGGAGGTACTGTAAACATTTCTGGAATGCAGTTTTAAACTTTTCCTGACGCCATCGTCTCTGTTGTTATTGATCCAATGTAATCTGATCGGATCTAATAAATGAATTTTTGAATTTTGAAATGAAATGAATTTTAACAAAATCCAATTATTTATATAACATTAACATTGATTTTGTGAAATTTCTAAAAAATTGTATCGACGTAAAATAATGATTTGCCATGTAATAGAAGAAGCGAACGTCATGTCCGAGGCGTACGGACAAGATTTCACTTCACACATAAGTATTAAGGGGGTTTTGAAAAGATATGTAATCCGCCATTTTGTCGCGGTAGCCATCTCAGACCGATTTTCATCAAACCTAGCACCTAACCTACTTAAGTTAGGTACTCCCTTTCAAACAAAAATCAAAATAGGTTCATACGTTCGGGAGCAACGATACGCCGAACGCGCCATGTTTTAAGTAGAAGCCCACAACTGACTGGTTGACTTTTTGTTATCACCATCTCACATCATCAATAGCCTATAACAGTTCACTGCTGGGAAAAAGGCCGCTCTTAAAGGAAGGGTTTATCCATAATCAAGACGTTGGGCAGACGGGTTATATATATGTTATATTATATTATATATGTTATACACCCTAGGGAATAGAAGGGATAGTGATAACTGTAATCTGATCTTCCGTCACCACACTTCATGTTACATTGTTATTTAAAATTATTAAAGCGACATGGTTAGAGCAAGATGTGTCGTCCGAAAAATCTGGCTCGACTGTCAATCTTCAAATCAAAAAAAACTTCAATCATGATTAGACATAATGATAGTAACTGTAATAGACTATGTAACGATTTATACTCAGCTTTGCGAACCCTTAGTAATACTAATGTACTTTTACTCAATGTTGTTAAAAATAATTATTTGAATGAATCCAAATTAAACTATACATTTAAGCTTATTTCAAATAATTTTAAGCATGCAAAATTTGTTCATATTGATTCTGACATTGATAACTTTTCTAAAAATATATGTAAGGTCCTTAATTACGAAATTGATTGTTTGGAATACGAAAGAATGTTTTTAAGATCAGTTACCAATGCTACCAAAAAATATTATGAGAATCGCAAGAATGTCAGGCAACCAAGGAAAGGAACCATTCCTTTTTACTTTCAAAATAAAAATAAAACCTCTGTCAAATTAAACTCGGTTAGGGAAGTCGAGGTTAGGGAAGTAAATCCAAGAAAAGGCACAATTCCATATTACTTCAATAAATCTAACGATGAGTTTAATACAATTAACATTCAAAATAAATGCAAGAAGCTAAAACCGTCAAAACCAAATTTTAACGAGAATTTGGTATTCTCCACCAAAACATAGCGGGATTACTCAATAAAGTAGATAATATAGAAATCGTGCTTAGTGATCTTCATATAACTAGTTCGACAAAAATTGATGTATTATGTTTGTCAGAAACTTTTTTATTATCTGGACAAGAAAGTAACCTATGTTTAAATAATTTTTCTTTAGCTTCTTGTTTCTCTAGGAAAAGCTCAAAAAGAGGAGGGGTTTGTATTCTGATTCGCCCATGGATCAAATATGAGCCTTTAGAAAGTCTGAACTGTTATGCGCGTAAAAAGGAATTTGAATGCTGTGGTATAACGATAAATAATTTGAGTATCGTCATAACATGTCTGTACAGAATTCCTCAATCCGATATAAAAACATTCTTAAAGAAATTAGACATATTTCTACATACCCTAACCAATAAATACAAAAAGTATAAAGTAATAATTTGTGGCGATACTAACATAAATATTCTCCATAATAACAACACTACCAAATCTTATAATGCAATATTATCAAATTATAATCTCAGTAACAAGATTCAAAATGCTACTCGAATAACTTCTTCTAGTATGACATGTATAGACCACATTATTACAAATATCAAGAAAGGTAAAAGTCATCTTCATAACTTATGTTTGTCAGATCATAATACTGCTCAGTCATATCATTTCAGTACAAGTGATAACTATGAAAACCAACATACTATAAAGACCTTCAGTTATAAAAGAGACTACTGCACTGAAAACATTGATAAATTTATTAAGTGCATACAAAGCTTATCCTTTAGTGAAGTATTAGATGAAAGGGATACAAATGAGGCCTTTAATAAACTTCATGACACGCTAATACTCTTTCATGGACTTTGCTTCCCATTGATAAAAGTCTCAAATATAGCAAAATCATGTCATGCAAAATGGATTACAAAAGGTTTAAGGGTTAGTTCTAGGAAAAAACGAGAAATGCACTATAAAATTTGTTGTGAACGTACGGATAATAGGAAAAAAGGTTTTTATAATAAATATTCACGCATTTTACGTCATTGTATTCATTACAGAAGAAGGCACTTTAATAAAAGTTATATATACAAGTCCAAAAATGTTTGTAGCGCTACTTGGAACATTAAAAAAAGAAAAGTAGGTACTTCTCGTAAGTCAACTGAAATAAATAATATAGCTTATAATGATAAAGTAATACAAAACCCTACAGAAATATGTTCTATAATACATATTCAACAGGATACGATGAACTTAGCACGATTTTATTGAAAAAGTGTGTTAACTTTATTTCATTACCTTTAGTTCATATCATTAATCTTTCAATAGAACAAGGTATATTTCCTGAAAGACTTAAGATGTCCGTTATAAAGCCACTTTTTAAAAAAGGTAATAAGGATGAAATTGGAAATTATAGACCAATAGCTCTAAACCCAGTATTATCAAAGATTTTTGAAAAGGTTATATTCAAAAGAATGTATAATTATGCTGAGTGTTTTAATACTTTAACTGATACACAACATGGATTTAGAAATAATAGGTCTACTACAACTGCAATTTTTAAACTAATAAAGGTAGTTACAGAAGCAATTGATAAAGGGCAAGCAATAAGTGTATTATTCCTGGACATGTCAAAAGCCTTTGATCTTGTAAACCACCTCAAACTCCTAGACAAACTAGAGAGTTATGGATTTCGCGGAAAAATTAATGACTGGTTAAAATCATTTCTAAGTGATAGGAAACAAAAAACTGTAATATCTAAGCGGGTAGATAAAACTGTGACTATGTTTCAATCGGAATACAAAAATAACAACTCTGGTGTACCACAGGGTAGTGTTTAGGGCCCCCTTTTATTTCTTTTTTTATGTTAATGACCTATCTAAAAGCATTCAGTATCCGTCAATCTTGTTCGCAGATGACACGACAATTATTATACCATGTAACGATATTACGAATCATGAATCGGAAATAAATAAATCCTTATATCAAACGATCCAATGGTTAGAGAGTAATAATTTATGTGTAAATGTTAATAAGACGAAATGTATACAATTTAAAACCAAACGACGCCACAAAAATGTGATAAAAATAATATATAAAAATGAATCGATTGACATAGAGAATAATGTAAAATTTTTAGGTATTAAATTAGATGAACACTGTGACTGGACATATCATATTAACGACATTTGTATTAAAATTAACAAATTTGTATACCCACTTCGACGATTAAGACAGATCGTCTCTGTAGAAGCGGCGTTTGCTGCATACCATGGTTATGTTATGTCAAACTTACGCTACGGTATAGTTATATGGGGCTCATCCATTCATTTAAATAAACTTTTTATAGTACAGAAAAAATGTATCAGAAGCATTCTCCTAATGAATCCTACTGAATCATGCAGATCTGTATTTAAAAAACATAAAATCCTAACTTTACCTTCCTTATACATATATGAGGTATGTGTATTCGTACATAGAAATATTGAGTATTTTGAAAAGAAGACTGATTTAAACCCAAAAAGTATCACGCGATATCCAAATAAATTAGTAATACCAAAATACCGACTTGCACTGACTTTAAAATCGCCTTATGCAATGAGCTGCCAAATATATAATAAAATTGAAATAAATGTAAAAAAACTACCCTTGAAAACCTTTAAAAGGAAACTGTTTCTTTGGTTGTGTGACAAATCATTTTATACCATCGCAGAATACCTTAACTGCTATGGTTATCATGAAATATCTGTGGTCCCTGCTTAATTTTGCATGTGTGCGTGACCTCAATTTTCTGACATGTTATTTAATTTAATTTAATTTTAATTGCATTTATTTGACATTCAAACTTAGAATTGTGATTAAATAACTAATACAATGATTTAATATGACACTATAAATCTCAGAACATTATTTTATATAATTGAAAACAAATAAGATTAATATTAAGATGACTTAATGTCTAAACCAAATCTTAATGTCTAAATTTTGCATGTTAATGTATTAACAGAATATGTTGGAACTTTATATCCTAAACACCAATAATTAACCCATATTTAGCAAAATAAATATTTCATTTCATTTCATTTCAATAATTTACACGTAAGCTTTTTTATCGTAATCAAATGATTTAAAGGGCCTCTTACAGAAACTTAACTACAAATGACAGCCTGTTGGCGCAGTGGGCAGCGACCCTGCTTTCTGCGTCCAAGGCGGTGGGTTTGATTCCCACAACTGGGAAAAAGTTTGTGTGATGAAAATGAATGTTTTTCAGTGTCTCGGTGTTTATCTGTATATTATAAGTATTTATGTGTACTATATTCATAAAAATATTCTTCAGTCATCTTAGTACCCATAACACAAGCTACGCTTTCTTTGGGGCTAGATGGGGCTGTGTCTATTGTCGTAGTATATTCATTTATTTTATTTAAACGTTGCTTCATTCTTTTTTCCATTTTAAAAGCAAGTGAAGTCTGGGAGGGTGGGGATCAAGAATAGCCTATAGCAGTCCACCCAACGGGTAGTTTTGCCTATAATCACCGCATTGGGCAAACGGGTTGGTGATCGCAGTGGATGGTAGTAATGGTACAGTGGAAGTGGTGACAACTGTATCTCTACGCGATCGAATCAGAAATGTGGAGATTCGTAGAAGAACCAGAGTTACCGACATAGCTCAACGAGTCGCGAAGCTGAAGTCGCGGGCACATAGTTCGGAGAAAGGATGGACGTTGGGGTCCCAAGGTGCTGGTATGGCAGCCCCGAACTGGTAAGCGCAGCGTTGGTCGACCCCATCGAGGTGGACAGATGACTTTAAGCGCGTCGCAGGTAGCCGCTGGATCCAAGCGGCACAGAACCGTGGAATTTGGAACTCCCTACAAAAGACCTATGTCCAGCAGTGGACGTCTATCGGTTGATATGATGATGATGATGAAGATATCATCTGCATACCCTGTGCATACCCTCTATGCACGCCACTGGCATAGGGTATGCAGATGAAATAAAATGAAGAAAATCTCCAGTACGAGTTATAAATACTTAAGGGTAGGCTTTTTATAGCTCTTACAATGCCTATCCATGAATTTCTTATAATTCGTTCTGGAGATTTTCTTAATTTTCTATCATCGCATACCCTGTGCATACCCTCTATGCACGCCACTGTATATGTATATGACGTATGGTGGCAGATATGTAATAACACAGGTTTTTATTCCAGGAAATAGCTTAGTGCTATGAGAAACTAGAAATCACGCGTGAATTAGTGGTACTATAAAATCATACAAACGTAATATCATTTCATAGCAGTAATTTCTTGTGTGGGAACATGTGAGATCGAAGAAAATTGTACCTAGCAATCTTCTTGTTAAACTAGCGCATTAGCTATTAGCTATTACGACAGCATAGGAAAGCACTTGTTAGCGTACAGTTAATTGGTTCCTGTATTTATTGACGGTATTAAATCTGCTGGGAACAATATGAGTTATGACCACTATTAAGTATTGGCTACACCTGTAAGCACGTGAATTGCGAGACTCCTCGTAAACACTTACAAATTGCTTATCGGTTATGTTAACGGCCCATAGAAGGCTCAGAATCACTCAGCTGGCGATGGAAAGAGCAATGTTGGTAGTGTCTCTACGTGATCAAATCGGAGATGAGGAGATCCGTAGAAGAACCAGAGTTACCGACATAACAGCGAGTTGCAAAGCTGAAGTGGAAATGGGCGTGGTACATAGCTCGGAGAACCGATGGACGTTGGGGTTCCAAGCTGTTGGAATGGCGACCCCGCACAGGTAAACGCAGCGTTGGTCGGCCCCCAACGAGGTGAACAGACGACATCAAACGAGTCGCTGGGAGCCGCTGGAAACAAGCCGTCCAGGACCGTGGATTTTGGAACTCTCTACAAAAGACCTGTGTCCAGCAGTGGACACAGGTCCAGTCCAGTATTAGCGGGATATGTCTACATATGTAGCGATCCGCGATAATAGTAAATTCTTTATAAATAAAAAAAATATAAATCCCCGAAACTACAATACATTTTAGTTTTCATTTCGTTAGTTAATACTCTTCATTGCCTTTCAATATAGTGTACATTTGGAGGGAGTTGTAATAAAAAATATTATATTTTTTATTATTACATTTTATCTTGGATACTAGTCAAGCCGTTTCATTTGAAACACATACCTACCTAACTATTAAGGGGGTTTTGAAAATATATTTAATCCGCCATTTTGTGGCGGTGGCCATCTTGGACTGATTTTCATTAAACATAGCGAAGAATACTTCCGACTAATTCACCTTTCAAAGAATAAAATCACACACAATAGGTTCATCCGTTCGGGAGGCCCAGACAAACATAAAAAACATATATACACATACACACACACGCACTATAAGAAAGAATAAAATTAGGTATAAATATATCAACTATAACAATAAAACGGAACGTTATTAAATTCACCCAATGAAAATCAAGCAAAGTATTAAAATCGCATCGCTGCGCTACCGCGGTCCTCAATGCCCCATGCAATTACTGGTTACAATTTTTCAATTGAAATTCGATAAATTACAGGCAATTTAAATCGTGCGTGCTTCATAACAAATGAACAAAGCTCCGGGAGTTTATGAGTAGACCAATCGATCACGAAGTCATGACAAACGATAGTGTTGCCGGACACCTAGGGCTGAAATATTATATTAATTCGATGTTGCAAGTCGTGTCAACTTGTATAAACGGTCAACCATAACTTGCAATCGATAGACCGAGAGACGGTTGTTAGAAGTCAGTGCAGGGTTTTAATAAAACTCACTTACTACCCAAGTACTTAGCTAGCCAGGGATAAGCATGATGAAGATCATTCTTATCCCTGGCAAGAACCTCTACCTACTTAAGTGTGTTTTAAGCAATAAACTATATAACTTTACGTGTTTCTCGGGAAGAAAAAACCATTCCTATCTCATACCACTCTCTGTAACAAACAACAACTATTTTCCAAATTTACCCGTAACGTTAGCCGGATACTTTTATGTATTGCAATTCCATCTCCGGTATGCAAACTTATATTTGCTAAATTTAATCAAGATCTGTGCATTGGCTAAGCTTTGACTAACAAACAGACATACTTTCGCATTTATGTTATTAGTATGGTTATATTTAGGTCGGTACCTCAATGTTTCGATATTAACGTCATAAATATATCTTGTAAGAAGGCCCAGAATCACACATAGGGCAATCGAGATACTCGTAGCTGTGTTTAGAGTATCTATACGTGATCAAATAAAGAGATCCGTAGAAGAACTAGATTTACTGCCAATCGTCAATGAGTCGAAAAGCTGTAGAGCAATTGGCACATAGCTAGGTAAACTCATTGACGTTGCGGTCCCAAGATTCTGGAGTATTTCTGGAGTGCGAACCCGTGGCCCGCAATGGAAAGCACAGTGGTAGTAGACCCACCTACGGAGTGGAGCGATCGCAAACGACTAGTCGCAAGGAGTCGCTAGATACAAGCGGCAAAAAAACCGTATCATTTCAAAATCCTTACAAAATACCTATCTATGCTATGGATGATATGATGATGAAATATTTTTTGGATTTAAAGTAACCCATGCGATCTCCAGCTACTTCCAGTTACTCGGTGGACTCCTACACTAGAAAGTTATTGTTGATAGCTTGCAGTTTCTTAAAGGGTACCGCTCTGTGGCTGTAATCAATTAGATTAATAATAATAATTCATTAAGGGAACAAATAATATCTCACGGTGCCCATTGTTGCGGTGAAAGGCTTTAGTGCACTATAAATGGTATTAATATGCATCTATCTACATATTGAGTTAAACTTGGGAAGGAAAGAAGATAAATATGCCCTTAGGTAAGTACCTCAGATATATCAGCTTTAGGTAGTTCAGTGTTCATTGCACACTGCTGCAAGAGCTACGCGAGGAGCAACAGAAGTCGTATTACACAGAAAGCACAAGAGGCGAAGAATTACTGCAGAAGGTTTTAAATAACCGATTGAAAAGAGATGCAAGAACCTTGTCAACCCGCAGAAGCCATAAGAGCCGTAAAAATAGGAGCTGTAAAATGAGCATGACGTGATAAAACGTTAGGAGCCAAGCTGCATGTTCTGTAAGATCTGCAGACGACGCTAAAAGTACATTAGCAATAGACGTTCCAAGATGGTTTGGGTGGTAAGTAGAGCCCAGGGTATGCACTGAGAAGGCAGATTATATAAAATGGATACAAATCTCCAGTACGGGTTATAAAAACTTAATGTATGGCTTTTTATAACTCGTTCAATGCCTACCCTTAAATTTTTTAAGATCGTACTGGAGATTTTTCCCATCTTATATAATCTGCCCGCTTAGTGCATCATACCCTGTGAACGCCGATGGCAAGGTCACATCCGAAGTATAATTCGTCACTAAGGACATTCGTATTTCTTGCAATACTGATGAAGTGGATTTTCCATGTTGACGTTATTGAATATTTCAATGCTGACTTTATTTGTGTTCTTCTTTTTTAGCTTTTACGGTCCTAGCACCACTTGCATATTTTGTAGCTCTTTCGCTATTAAAAACTTTTGCACCGCTGCAGGGCTAGCACAGACATGAGATAAAATTTATATCCCCTGACAAGGGGATTAACGTGTCACTTGCTAAAGCACGGGAACAGGGAATAGGAGAAGTTTACCGCCGTTTATTATTTATTACACATATATTATTTGGATATTATTTCTACTTGTGCGCCAGTGCTCGGAGAGTTGATAACGCTGAGGGAGAAGATTATTTATATGCTTTCCCCGGGGAGGAGTGGTTTCCTGCCCATGCTAGCCGTGCTGGTGGCTTTTGTGGCTCTTTGCAGAATTTGCGGCTTTAAAGTTACTTGCACTTGAGGCAGTGTGCGATAAACTTAGGTGCAGCGTATCAAGCACAGACCAAGTAATTTCACTATAATATCTATGGTACCGATATCGTTAATTTAATAAGCTTTGGCAGGATTCCATAAATTAACGATAAGTATGGTAATTTAAGGTAGGACATGACAACAACATTTTACACATAGGTACCGTGTTACCGGCCATTAACACACCCAGGCTACCCAGGCTTTGAATGCCTTGTTGGTGTATTGATTAGCATGCTTAGCCAAGGATTTCGAGGTACTAGATTCGATTACGTGCCGAGCAATAATTAAATGAATTGGGTTGGAACATCGGAAATTGACGTTTTCTATCCTCGTGCCTTGGAGAGCATGTTGAACTGTATTGCATTGGTCTCAGTCAATATCATAATAATCATTTAGAGATTTCTCTTAGAGAGCCTGTGGCCAGCTGAGGTACCTACATTATTATTTTGTCTCAGAAAGATGAAGATGATAAATCCAGGCTAGCTTATCTCGTAAAACCAAACCGATATACCTATCGGTGTTCATTTTTTATAATTCAAACAATGTTTTCATCAACTTTTAATGTAAATTATGTTTTGAAAATAAATAATAATTATAAATATACCACAGGTTGCTTGGGCATACAAAAGCCCCGCAAGTGGAGGGTGGATGTTTTTTTTTTATATTTTTAATAGTGTTGTTTTTATTATAATTAAGCATTTTTAAGAAGTAAAATAAAATGAAAATCAATAAATGATAGATTAAAATAATAATAATAAACTTTTAATTCAAATAACCAAGACTCATTTGTTAGTCAATTACATACTCATACACTAACTTATTTAATTTAATTTATTTAATATAACTAAGAATTTGCACGGAGGGTTTTAAAAGAAGTGAACAGAAATTAAGTGGTATAAGTAATTTATTAGTTACATTTTACCTCGTCATCTCTTTAGGTACATAAACGTATTAGGCTTATATACACGTATATAAACGTATATAAACGTATATAAACGTATTAGGTTTTCTCCCTTAATTATGACAAAGTTAATCTGTGGCTATAGGTATATTGTATCTAAGCTGTGTGTGGGTAAATTCGACCCTTTAATTGGTCACTTGACGAAGGTTTGACTTTGACGTGGTGTTCCTAACCATTCGAGGGTTGATTGCGGTACGAGGAAGCCAATTTACACAATTAAAAATATCCCAATACATACCTGGATAATGCGAGGGTTGAATTGTGCTCGGATTTAACGAAAAATAAACTTGAACTAGAGAAATATACTCCACCTATCTCCACTACGGCCAGCGTGGTGGACTACGGCCTCAACCCTTCTCATTGTGAGCGGAGGCCTGTGCCCTGTAGTGGGCCGGTAATAATAATAATAATAATAATATGACGAGAACCTCGTGAGAGCTGAGACCGAGAAAAAACGTAAATATCTATGTCTAGCTCACGAGGTCACCGCCATGTGGCACGTGGAGTCCGCTGAAATCATCCCTATAGTTATATCTGCAAATGGTTTAATCCCAGTTAGCCTAGCACACCATCTAAGGCGACTGGGGTTCCGTGGCAATTCACTGGCAGCCAAGATGCAGAAAGTGGTGTTGCTGGACTCGGCTAGGATAGTCCACCGATTCCTAAGCCTGTCGCCCTGACCCCCGGCCGTCTGGTCTCCCCTGCCGGTGTAATCCTCCGCCCGGTGCAAGTATGTATTTATGTAGTATGAGCATGGATGTTTTTCAGTGTCTGGGTGTTTATCTGTATATTACAAGTATTTATGTGTATTCATAAAAAAATATATTCATTAGCTATCTTACCCATAAAACAAGCTACGCTTACTTTGGGGCTGGATGGCGGTGTGTTTATCGTCGTAGTATATTTATTTATTTATTTAAGTTATTTATTTATTTATCTGCATACCCTGTGCATACACGCCATTATTGATATGATGATTATTACGAATAACTAATGATTTATGTAAGATCCGTTATCTTTCTATATTCACATTTACATTTGTCTGGTGGATGGCTTCCACCATGGCTAGTTACCACCCTACAAAACAAGACGTGCCGCTAAGCGATTTAGCAGAAAAGTTTATTCGATACTTTTAATTCATACCTCGTACTGATATAACTTTTTACCGGTATGAAACAGGCGAAAAGTTATATCAAAAGTACCTTACATCATGCAGTAATTTAGTATAGAGACATTTAGTTGCCATAATGAAAAATATCGTCGGGTTTGAATTTAAAAAATGAGCATCATTAACCATCAGGTGTTTATGTAATAATATGTAAAAATGAATATTTATCAAAGCTGAGTGATTAATATTAAAAATGGCACCTTAAGCCATTATTTTCCACTTTAAAAATAACGTTTTGTCATTAAAATACAATTTGCCCTTGTGTACGGTGCTACAAAGTAATATTTAATCGTAAAATTGCCTTAGTATCATTACATTCGGTTGCTAAGGTGAACGTACTAAAGTTGATCGCCCACAGGCTAAGCTAATAAGACTAGATGATGACCGTCCGACCGTCGAATATCTGTTTTTCTTTTTTTATAGTTCCTTCATCTTGGATGCCTTACAGAGATCCGCCGCCAAATTCAAAACTGTAAAGCTGTGTGTACAATAAAGTAAACTTTCTTGCTTTATTTTCTTTCATCATCATCATCATCATCACATCAATATCCGGCCCACTACAGAGCACGGGTCTCGTCCCACAGTGAGTAAATGTTAAGGCCGTTATCCACCACGCTGGCCCAGTGCGGATTGGTGGACTCCACACACACACCTTTGAGAACATTATGTAGAACTCTCAGGCATGCAGGTTTCCTCACGATTTTTTCCTTTCTTTAAAGTGATATAAAGGTCAAAATCTCGAAGACAGGTTCCTTCTAGAACGTAGTTGTCAGCTAACAAACTGTAATGAGAAGTGACAACCCCCCCACCCCCCCTCCCGAAGGGGCTGAAAAAGGGCTGGAAGTTTTTACTAAAGTCCTATCTTTTTGAAGTTAGATACGTGGAAATCGGCGATTAGGTAATCAGCTTTAAATAACAAAATTCTATAAAAAACAAGGGATGAAAGTTTTTGCTGTTATTTTTAGTGTTCTACGAACCTGAAATGTAGATCATAGGTTTATTTTAAAACGTAGACATCACCCAAATATACCTATAAAGGGGAAAAAACAGGGATTGAAAGTGTAATAATAATAATATATACTACGACAATACACACATCGCCATCTAGCCCCAAAGTAAGCATAGCTTGTGTTATGGGTACTGAGATAGCTGATGAATATTTTTTTTATGAATGTAATATACATAAATACTTATAGATACAGATAAACACCCAGACACTGAAAAACATTCATGTTCATCACACAAACATTTTCCAGTTTTGGGAATCGAACCCGCGACCTTGGACTCAGAAAGCAGGGTCGCTGCCAACTGCGCCACTCGGCCGTGTATTTTAAAGTCCTTTTGTTTTCGAGGTTTGAGACACCGAAATTAGCATTTAGGTTAGTTATTATAAATAAATGAGCTAATAAAAACCCCTGAGCTGGGGGCTCACTACTAATATATAGAAGTATTTTCTAGAAATTCGCTAAATAATTCGTTGTCTGATTGTAACCTTATAACGTATAAAACATGGGACCAATTACTGAGGTTCAGATGGGCCTAGGCGTAGGTTGTCCAGGGATTTTTTAATTACGGAGAAAAATCAAATTTCAACGCGAGCGAAGTCACGGGCAGCAGCTAGTAATATATAATTAGAATAAACTCAACTATGTGGACAATCAGCCTAACATGAACAAAAATGACAGTTTTGATGTATTTATTTTCGCATGGCGCATTTTATTATGCAGTTAAACTAATGACCCATATGATATAAGACCTAATTTAACTGTTGCTTTGCCTGTAATTATGTGCTATTATAATTGCAGGTAGATTATAAAAACACTTAACTTAGCACATTATAAACGAATTATTTGATCGAAACTGTTTGACGTGTATAAAGACATTTTTAATCAATACACATTTACAAATATTGGTAATTGTGGTTGCCCGCGACTTCGTCAGAGTTTTTATATTATATACATAATATGAGGTATATTATATACGTCGTCGCTTCGCTCGCCTGCTTTCCGATAGATTCTGAGTTAAGCGCGTTCGAATTATTATACTTTCATCACCTATTCAGTCGCTTTGGGGATGAATGAATGAATGAATATACATACTTTATTGCACACCACAAAAAGTACATAGAAAAAAAGAAAATCGCTTATCGCTCCATAGCGATTTCTTCCAGGCAACCAATGGCGAAGATAAAAAAAGGCACAGAAAATAGATGAAATATTTAGAATCCCGAACCTAAATACTAATTTTCTTCGATTTGACATAAAAACACAGAACTTTCCTACAAACTTTCACACCCTATTAAACGCCCTTAGGGCTATCGACAATGATTTTCAAATTTAGACTTTTACTCCATATCGTTCACATTATTAAACTGATAAGAAAAGATATATTAGTAACGATCCACAAGTCACTTTAGTAGCGCCCACCAAAATACTAGTAATTTAATATACTAGTAATAATAAAATAAAATGGAAAATTGATCTTGCGTTACACGAGAGATATAATAATTAATTATAACAGTCACTTATCTCAGATATAATATTGCAACGGATTTAGCCACTTATAAAGAGGTTATACAAATTGTAAATTTGTCCTGATTAAGTTTACGCACAAGATACGCAATATCGAAATTAATGCTGTTTCTCTTAATCGCAATCATAAATATTTTGCTCTTATCTAAATGCTGGGGAGCGTTAATGCTCTTTTACTTAGTCAAGTTACGCTGTAAACATAATATAAAGTGCAATCAATTAACGGGCGTAATTTCGATATGTTTTTATCGAGCAACCTTTTCAATTTCGACACATAGCGTTGTAGGTTTAATAGTCCAATAAAAAGCTTGGAAGGCGATGCAGAAAATGACAGTGGCTCGGGCGTTACGATAATATATTCAGCATATTGAAATACCAAAATAGATTCAGTTGCCATTGAGTATTAAACTGTAAGTGCTGTTATATTATGAAAACTGCTTTCTTATTTTGTAGTATTCAATCATTAAATGCTTAGTGGATAGCATGATGAATGAGGTCCTGGCTAGCTCTGGATTCGATTTCCGGGGCGGCAAAATTGTAAGGTACAAAATTCTCTACCCCAACCTAGAATTTGGGAATTGGTGTTGCCTTACCCTATACTTTAAAGAGAACGTGCCATCGTCGGTCCTTGTAAGAAATGGAATAGAAAAATCTTTATTGCAACAAAACTAACACAGTATTTGTATTTAGTGCTAGCGTGCAAAGGCGAACTTATCAATAAAAGTGATATTTTAAAGGTAACCGCAGCGAGTGAAGCCGATATAAAGGTGGAAAGCGAAAGTTGCAAGTAAAAAAAAAATCAAATAAATTTAAATAATTGTTATTATGAATTACATGTTGAAGTTATCTTTAAAGCCATGCGACCCTAATTTGAGCAGCACAGAGGGTCTTAGGAATTTAACCTTAAATATTATTTACCTTAAGACGGTTCAATGCCTCAGTGGGCTGTGACCATGCTCTCTGAATCCGAGGCGTAGGTTTGATTCCCACAAATGGAAAATGTTTTGTGTTATGAACATTAATGTTTTTTAATTTCTAGGTATTTAAATATACATATATTATAAGTATTTATGTATATTATTCATAAAAATATCCATCACTCTTCTTAGTACCCATAACACAAGCTACGCTTACTTTGGAGCTAGCTGGCTGTGTATTGTCGTGATATATTTATTTATTTATTTATTTATTTATTAAGATATAGGAAACCCGTGCCTGACAGTGGCACATTAAAAAGCTAAAGAGGAAATGATCAACCGCAGATTTATAAACATCCAGAAACCGTGTACACGACTAATATTGAAGCATCAAAAACCACTCCACTTTAGAGTTGTTTCTTGCCACCGCTATCACCGCTTACTAAGAAACTTACTAATATAGTATATTTTTCTTGCATTCCACGTTCAGCGTGTAGGATGTATTTGATGTAACTTAAGGAAAAAATGCGATAGGTATCTAAGTCTTTATGTAAAACACCGATGCGTGTATTAGTATGTCGATATTTGTATGTATGTACTAAATAGTGTACCCCACCTATTCGTTTTTCTTTTTAGTTTTCCTAATCCTAAGGTTGCCTGGCAGAGATCGCTACTTAGCGATAAGGCCGCCTTTTGTATCCTGCTTCATACTTCATGTGTTAGTTTCTTTTGACTCGTTTTTCTGAGTGGTGTGCAAATAAAGAGTATAAATAAATAAATGCGTGATGTAAGATTAGATCAATATCTAGAGTATGTGTGGCGGTGCTTTAAAGAATATGAAGCGTACTTAAGTAGGTAATAATAAAGAAGCATAACTATTCCACATGACGAAATGGTGAAAGCTGAAAAGGAAAAAGTATCTAAATACTTGGACCTTGCTCACGAGATTACCGCCATGTGGAATGTTGAGTCGACCGTTGTTGTTCCGATCGTCGTTTCAGTCAATGGTCTTCTCGCGAAAAGCTTCGACCAACATCTCAAGAAGCTTTCGCTTGGTTATTGGATCAAGGGCAGAAGGCAGTAGTCCTTGAAACGGCGCGTATTGTGAGGAGGTTTCTCACTCTGGAGCCCTGACCACCGGTTGCTTGGGCGTTCAAAAGCCCCGCAAGCGGAGGGTGGAAGTTTTTTTTTTATAAATTTTTAATAGTGTTTTTTAATTTATTCTTAAGCATTTAACATGCGTTTAAGTAACAGTACGTCAACATTCCGATGCCTAATGTAAACACTAGGTACAAACATTTGTTAAGTATTGCCATTACTGTATTTGTCAATTAATTGTTACCTAGGATTGTTTCCACGTGTAAAAAGACAATTGCTTGTTACAATATAGTCGTATAATGATGGTAAAACAGCTATTGCTGATGAAATGCTTTTAACACGCCATAAGAAAGGAAAATCAAAACACTTGACAGAGCCGATATGAGAGCGAGGCGCAGGGGCAGCACACTAAGCGACAGCTGCCTACTATCATGGACATTCGCGAGCTCTTCAAGCTCACGGATATCTCGTTCACGCTCACGCAGGCTCTCACTGGACACGCATACAACAGACACTACCTACACCGCTTCCACATCACCACTGACGATAAGTGCCCTTGTGACAACTCCACCAGCCGAACCCTTGACCATCTATTTCGGGAGTGTCCCCGCTTCGGAAAACTCCGCCTGGAACCTTTCAAAGGAACTCATGGTTTCCTTTGCGGGCACCTTGGGGTGTCCCCCTATGAGCTGCGCTCTCTGATGCGAAAAAGATCTGCCTTGCAATCTTACACCGACATGGTAAACTCCATCCTGAGTGACCTCAAGAAATTCAACAATACTTAGTAGATTAAAAATTTTTAGTAATAATTATTATAAGTGTGTAAATTTTATAGTTTTAGTTTATCTATGTGTATAGGAAGAACAGCCTGGCCAATGTATCAAATCGCAGAAGCAGGGCTGTAATTTTCTTTTTCAAAAATTGTATCTTACGAAACTGTTAATTATAAGCATATAAAAATAAGGTAATGTAAGAAAACTAAATTAATAAAAAAAAAAAAAAACACGCCACGCGAAGCGCGTATCCCATTACCGGCCCACTACAAGGCACTGGTCTCCGCTCACACTGAGAAGGGGTTAAGACCGTAGCCCAGTGCGGCTTGGTGGAATTCACACACCTTTGAAAACATTATGGAGAACTCTCAGGTAAGCAGATTTCCTCACGATGTTTTCCTTCAACGACAAAGCAAGGGATATTTTGATTGCTTAAAACGCACATAACTTGGATAAGTTACAGGTGTGTGCTGGGATTCGAACTCGATTCGAAATCCGCAGGGATGTCTAATCTTCAGTTTTTCCCTTACAAAAAGATGTCTTGTATTTATCGCTAAAATACAAGCTACATAAACAAATAGTAAAGCAAACACACACCTACCTTACCTCGAAGACGCCTAGACTATATCACTTTATACACTGCAGGTCAAATTAACCACAAATTTTCTATAAAAACATATGATTTATAAGACTAAGTCATATTGCGTGTCTTACTGAGTCATAGCCGCGGAAGTGACCGAGACAGGCCGTAGTGTCTATAGAGAATGCGTCGCATTTTATTAAACTTCCATAATTTCTGACTCAGAAAATGATTTTACATCGTATACCTAATTCGAACCACTAACATCACAAATATAATAACATAATTAAAATAAATCATACTTATTTTCAAAAATTCAAACCTCACAATGATTATAATTAAATTCCTTTTATTACTTAAAAAAAAAATAAACGATCGCGCTTGACTACTCAACCATTCACTGATGATGGAAATGTAAAACGAAAAACTATACTAGTCAGTCGGATAAAACACAGCTCAGCAATATTTTTTCGCTTTAAGTTTAGATCCAAGTAGTGATTCTCGAATTAAAAATGTACTAAGTCCAGATGCGATTACTACGATAAGTGTTAGAGTTAAGTTTGCGATTAAAGCGCCACTGTGCAATTTATACATCTGTAGTGAATGATTGTGCCATTGTGCCTTATTGTCATGACGGCAGATCAAAATACATTAATGATATCATCTCTCCTCTTCCCACGGGTGTCGTACGAGGCGACTAAGGGAATATAAAGGCGAACAGTCAGCAGTGACTTGTGCTATTACTACCATCCACTGCAATCACCGCGGTGATAGCCTAAACGGTAAGACTCCGGCTTTCCTTTCGTATACCGAGTCTATGACTTTTCGGAGTTATGTGCGTTTTTAATTTAATTGGTAAAAGGAAAAGCCTGGAGTAGTAGTTTGCATTAGCCTATTTATATATATACTAGCTGTTGCCCGCGACTTCGTCTGCGTTTGATTTTGTTTTTTGATGTGGCATTCGATTTGGTTATAGTTCTAAAAAAAAAAGTATTCAGTATCGCTAAGCCTTAAATGAGGGGGTTGCTGCTGCCCGCTGAGGAGTTCTGTCCTCTATCTTCAACCACATTCATCAGATCTACGTAAAGTTTAGGCAAAATGAAATACATATTATAACCTCTATAGTACAAAAATAATTATTTAAATCGGTTATAATTTGTCGGTGTAAAATCGTCAAACACTTTCATCTCCTCTTCCAAAGGAACTGAGCTTAATGTCGGGATAAAAAGTATCCTATATTACTTCTTACACTTTCAAGAATATGTGTACAAAGTTTCATGAGGATCGGTTGAGTAGTTTTAGCGTGAAAGCGTAACAAACAAACTTACATTGACATTTATAATATTAGTAGGGATAGGGATATATTTCTTTTATGGTTTATTTTTTTAAATCTTTGTCTTCGTTAAAATATTATTAATTATGAGTAAAATATACTAGATATAGTTTTTATTATACTCGTATTCTAGCTTTATATAGACGAGCGCTAACTCGCAAAAAACTGGTTAACCAGTTTTTCGAGAAAAAAAAATTATGTAACATTTGTGCATCTTTTGATAAAAATAAATTCAAAAAAAAAAGAAACATCGTGAGGAAACCTGCATGCCTGAGAGTTCTCTGAGTAGAAGATTATTCTAAACCGCGGCGTGTGAAGTCTAACAATCCGCCCTTAGCCAGCGTGGTAGACTACAGCCTAAGCCCGTCTAATTCTGAGAAAAGACCCGTGCACTGTAGGGCTAGCACAGGCAAGACATCGCAGTCATTGTCTCCTGCCCATGACTGTGATCAGCAGCTCGTCTGCCCAGCGTAGGGATCATAGATAAACCATTCTGTTAGGAGAAGCCTTTATATATAAATGTCAGGATAGGCAGTGTTTTTGTGCATTTATGAAGTGCACGCCACTTTTATAGGCAATTATTAATATGTTACTAGTGCTATAGTGATTGATTACTTAACTATTCATACATAAGGTGATGCAAATTTAAACTAAGATGTTCCCAACGGTTATTAATAAATCAATCATTATAAATCAGACGGTACATAACGCCAATCGCGTTTGTATTCAAATCATGACGCATGTACTGTTGACTAATAATGTAGGCGTTAATATTTTACACGTGCTTTATTGAGGAATTGAATATTAAATTAAAATGGAGGTTGGTATTGCATGAAGAATCGATTGGTAGTCATGACTATTTCGAGGCTCGCTGCATTCAAGTCTAGACATGAACTTAATCTAATATAGCCTGAGCTAGCTTACGGTTTGATAAAGCCTTCGTTCGATCTCTTCACGAATCTCTAATTTTTGCCTTTTGGTTTAGGAAATCCCACGCTTCGTTACTTAAAATTCCTTCTCTTTTAATAAAGTGTACATTATTCTACTAGTCAAGCCCTTTCATTTGATACCCACAGAGTTAAGAACATACACTCTAAAAAAAAATTGATTATTCCTAACAAGATAGTGATTGTTGTGATCAAGCATCTTGATTCCATACGAGCCTAACAAGAACATAGATACATCAAATAAGATGATAATGATTGTTTATCATAATTCAATGGACTGGGCAACTGTATTGCTCCTATTATTGTTACTTAACTAAGGCATATTCTTAACTGATTCAATTTACGTACTTGTTTAAGCTAAATAATTAAAAATGATCTAATCATACAAAGAAGTAAATAATAATAGAAACAACGTATTTATTTGTTAGAATCAATGAACATACCTACATTGTTAGCTCAATCCATAATGTACTTGCTGCTATAACTAATCAGCTTTTGTTGTTATGTTTATTATCATAATTGTTATAATTTATATAACGTCAACTAAGAGAAAATCTCTCTTAGTTGGCTTTCTTTTTTTAGAGTGTACGGAATCCTCTTACAGACATTATTACGCTTCGTTACTTAAAATTCCTTTTTCCTTTCAATAAAGTGTACATGATTCTACTAGTAAAGCCCTTTCATTTGATACCCACAGAGTTAAGAACATACAGAATCCTCATTCAGCCATGATTGTACGCAGTGCATTGTGTCCAAAAACAAAGAAGACACCCCGAGAACGTCTCATTTCACACACGCGGAATGTTGCTCACAAACCTTACCCATTCTCCTCATTTTATGGTAAACATTTAAGAACATTAGAGGTAAAATAATTACTACCAACTGCTGAATTAATTTACTAACCGCCTGTCCGAGAGACACTACTTTGGTGGAGTGGTTTTTGACGTGACAACGTCTTATAATTCGATGGAGCCGGTTGCACGCATGAAAAAACATGACGTATGCGGCGTTACCTCGCTCTGAGGCGTTCCATTCAAGGCTAGAAGTGCAAGCGAGAGCGCGGAACGAGCGACAAAGAGGCACAGTCGGCCTCCGCGTTCGACATCATCTCTCTCCTACTTGAGTGAGCGCTGCGTCCGCGTGGACAGCTTCTAAACAAAAATACATTTACAATTGTTTGTAGCAACGATAATATCTATCAAACAAATAAAATTAAAATTTTCTTTTGAAAAATGCAACCATTCCATCAGTATTTTCTTACGACGTTGTCACGTTCAACTATCGTCAGTAAACCGACTTTACAGACAAACAATTTGATGGTTCAATATTGGTCTTGTATGTTCTTAGTTGTGTTTATACCCATATTGAGAGAGTTGTGAAAAAAATACGTAATCCGCCATTTTGTGGCGGCGGCCATCGGTTCATTCGTTCGGAAGCTACAATCCTACAAAAGACATGACACACAAACAGAAACGTCAAACTTATAACACCCATCCTTTATGCGTCGGTGTGTAAAAATATATTTCCAAATAACTAACATGAATTTAATTAAATTGTTTCAGTCACTTTGTAAAAGTTAATAGTAGTATAATAATTTATGTTTTGGTAAGATTTAAACAAGTTTTGCAATTTCCACAATTTTTCAACTTTTCTCGGTAGGTAACTTAATTAGATTTGGAATACACAATTGTACCGGTATTGTAAACCAAAGCACACGGTTATAAATATTACTTGTGTCTTATTGTCATAGAGTTGATTCCGTAATCCACTATGCTTCGTCCGTCTAAATTTATCCAAAATAAATAGTCTGATGTTAAAAAAGTTACAACACTGATTCGTGAACTGAATAAGGCGATAAAGTTTTCTGCAAAAAATAAGTTTACAGATAAGTTCTTTATTTAATTTTAGCATAATTTTATGTTATACTAGCTGTTTTATCGGCTTTTAAATTACAAATCCCGTGGGAAACGAGTATTTTCCTAGAATAAAAGGTTGCCGATTATACTCGCCTAACTGTATACCAAAACACCATTTCAACTAAATCAAGTTTATTGGTTGCTTAGTTAGTTGCGTAAAGTAAAGAAAATTATGTTGTAATAATCTCAACAGCCATTGGAGCGTCTAACCACTTATTCTATCTCTCATATGCCTGTGATCAATAGTGGGACAAAAGATGAAGAAGATTATCGTAAAATGCCTAGGAGGGTCTCCTAGAATGCTATGGCTGGCATTTGAACTTTCGATCCCTATAACTCAGTACTTAATCTTTCGCCTATTGAGACTATATAAATGACACCAACGTTTTCATTTGCATGCTTGAAAAAAAGGACGGGAGCGCAGTGCAAAAAGGGTTGCGTTTCAAAACCTTGTTTCCACGTGTATTGTGAAAGCAAGAGAATAAATCTTTTCAATATAGCCTTCCTATTAGCAAAACCGTGCCACCTGGAAGCTTGGAGTCATAATTCATTTATGGTTATCAAGTACAGCCACCTCTAACCTGAAGGTGCGGTCCCTGCCATGGAAACATTAGGTGTCTGCATAACGGCCCTAATCGTCTTGTTTTCCTTTCTACGATTGCGAAATCACAGAATTAATGGACTTGATATTTGAACCCCTTCATTGTTATTGATCGTAAATCTATTAGGCGAATCATTGATTACACTATACGTTGCGAAAATAATTACCGGGAATCAATAAAGTTTAACGATGTATTTAATATATTTTATTGATGTTCGCCTGAGAGTAGTATCGTCGTACGTGCTTAATTAATGTTATAAAGATGTTGACGGTATACATTTAAAATTAACGACGTAAATAGCCAATAAGATGCTGGGTATCCAAGAATAAGGTTCCAACAACTTATAAATACTATATTATTTAAACCTATGCAGTCACAGCGAAAAATAAAATGTTTTTCTTGACAATATTTCTCACTTTTCACGGTTGTCCGCTGAAGATATGATATGAAGTAAAATTTGCTGTACAGAAAAAAAAACAATCTAGGTAACATTGAGTTTTTTTTAACACAGAGTTGCAGTAAGGTTTTCTTAGTTATTTATTATATGTAGTTTGATATGAAATAAAAAAATATACCCAACATACTACTAATAATTTTTTTTTGAGTTGATTATATTAAGTCAGCTAATAATTGCAAAAATTAAAAATTCTAAGATTTTCAATATACTGTACATTATTCAGTTGTGAAAAAAATTATGTAAAAGTCATGTTGTGGTTTTCAAATTTATCATCGTACGTAATATTCTACTAGTCAAGTCTTTTTATTTGATACCCCCAATATTTTAAATAAACGTAGTCTGCCATTTTGTGTCGGACACACACACAAACACACACACACACAGACTCACCCGCGCGCGTCAACCTTATAACATCCAGTAGTTTGTGCCCTACGCACAAAAATGATGAAAATGCTTAATGAATACCTATTAAGCTAAATATAAATAGTTTATTATGATTATAGTAGAATAGAAATAGTTTAGAAGAAATATAAATAGTTTATTATGATTATAGATTATAGTAAATGGAACTTAATGCTATTTATTACGGGCTTTCGCAAACTGACGCTTCTTTTTACCTACTCTATTATTAAGGCAGTCTGGAATAAAAAAATAAAAATACCCTAATCCCACCCAGAATTTATCCTCGGATCCTTTCACCTCCACAATGCCACCAATACGCCAGATGTCTTCAAAGTACCTACCAACTAAAACGTAACAGATAGGATCCGCAGTCAAGCGGTCTGGTAAATAAATCTGATAATAAGTGACTTGTACAAGTAGCTAATTTATTGGTATTTGCCGGAAAGTGACGTTTTATCTGATAGACCTTTACGATAAGAATTATTATTACAGGCACCTATCGACCGTTTGCATCACTCGGATGTGATCAGACCCTATATCTAGACCCGAGGTATTTCAAGTGGAAATAAACTTGTAGTGTACGCTAATTGAATTTTTTTTTTGCTTTAAAGATCATTTGTTTACTATTTCATAATAAACTACCCGATAGATCAGATAAGTCTCTGAATTAGTTCAACATTATATAAAACGTGAGTGTAAAGAGAAATCCTATTAAAACTTATATTATACAAAAGGTTTGAGTGGCATAGTGAGGGGATATCAAAAATAAACACGTGCTTTGTGCGATTAATTTGAATACATCTCGGGATCACATAAGTAACTAAAACAGATATTTAATAAAACTAAACAGAAGTATTTCGTAATTAAAGAAGAAACAATTTCTTTCTTTCTTCTTCTTTAATAACGAATTACGAAATTGTTTCTTCTTAAATTACGAAATCTCTGTAGGTACTTTTGTGAGCTAAAGATGCATCACTTATCCCGCACATAAAAGTATGACAAAAACAGCTGCTGGCTAGTCGAAATCGCTTCCTAGACTTAAATTTTCGCCTGCCAGTCCTGAGAGAAACTAATGATGGATATTGGTAATCGTCCAATTCCGGCCCACTACAGGGCACGGGTCTCCTCCCACAATGAGAAGGGGTTAAGGCCATAGACTCCAAACACCTTTGAGAACACCATGTAAAACTCTCAGGCATGCAGGTTTCCCCACGATGTTTTCCTTCACCGTTGAAGCATGTGATATTTTAGTAATAGTCTGAATCAATTAACTGACACTGGCGATACGTATTTTGTAGGAATTACTCTACATTTGCACGTATTTTGTTGATTATACAAACAAGCGGGACAAATTATTAAGAAACAATGAACTATCCTATTATGACACCTACTAGTAGTACCAACCTATTTTGCATTGAAGCATTCAATTTAATTGCACATAAAATAGAATAATTTTAGCTAAGTTATTGTTAGAAGAGATCAAAATCAATCAATTTATTTCAAGCAGCCCTAATATGACTTCAAAACATCCAGTATATCTGTTGGTAGTGACTCTACCACCGTGCACCGGTTCCGAACATAGATTCTACCGAGAAGAAGCTGCTTCTTTCTAGCTCCGAACTCCCAAAACTTTCATATCCCTCTCAACTCCATCACTCCACCGACCCTAGGTTGTCCTCGGCCTCTACACCCCTCCAATTTAGCTTCCATTAAACTCTTTGGGACTCTCGTGTCTTCCATGCGTAGCAAATGCCCTGCCCATTCAATTAGCGAGTATGTTTATTAAAAAAAACTGATACTTCGCTTTGACTCTACAAAGCGTCAATGTGAATCGACCATGCATAATGTTCATACTATTCATAATAATAGAAATGCATAGACGGTCGCGGTCCGTTAACTAATAATCGCATTAAGCTGCATCTAGTATCATCCAGGCAGTCCGACGTTTGATAACTCGATAACAATCTCAATAATATATTCACGTGATACGACAGGATGCCCTGTCCGAACTCCTCAGTGGTTAATTATGAATTGCAACACCACACGTCTTTATTTTGTTGGAATTTTCCAATTTCGTCGTCGGCGCTGTCCATAAACTCAATTTTGAATTTAAAATATTGGTAGTGGGTAGCTGTCCGATGAACAATTATTTTTAAATATTGGATTTTTTTTTTTAAATTGTTAAGACCACTTATTCATTGTAAAGTCAACATCTCCTGAGGATGCACCGGTTTCGGTACATTGCCGAAGATCTGTTTGGTGTGGAGTATAAAGATTGAAGAGATTATAAATTAAACCATACAGATTCTCCTGCTTTTCGCGGAGTATAGCAAATTAAGCTTAATTTTCTTAATATAATTTTTAATTAGTTTTAGTTGCCTGACCATCGGCCAAAATATTTTTTAACGAATTATTAACGGTTATCTAATTATCGGACGATTAGCTATTTCTCATTAATTCAATTTTCGGAACCTAGCATAAAATATTACAAAATTTTTCAGTTTAAAAATTAATTGTTAGCTTATTAATCGACGGCATCGACGGTAGGAGAGCCGGAGCTTAATTGGAGTAAGCGCTTATTCCGCGATTGCCAGAGAGTCACAAGTTCAAATCCTGTCGGTTCCGAAAATTTTATGCATTTAAATTTATAAAATTGATAATTCCTCCAAGTGTAGGTGAAACACTAATAAAAATTATAAAAATATTATTTAATTGCTTAAAACGCACATAACTCCGAAAAACACGGTCCTCGCCCTATAGAGCCGAAGCTTTATCCACTAGACCACTTCATAAAAATAATAATAGTAATTTATCTTTTAGCTACCATGCATTTTCACCCCAACCAAACCTCCTAACATGAATTAGTTGTGGATAACTTGCTTAAAATTAATGATCCATAGGAATTATCGTCGCCTCATTGAAAGCCAGTTTATTTTCTTTTTCACACAAGGAATTTCTTTGGTCCTGGTTCGATATTAAAAATTATGGTAAACTGAATTATGACCCGTCCGGTTTTATATTCCTTACGCATCTAGCGGTAGCACAGGCAATTGCGGTGCGTATGCCTCGATAAAACTGAACGTTGGAATAAAAAACAACACTAAATCACCACTCATTTTATATCCAACCTTAATTTTATAGCTGTAGAAACCTTTTTTCATTAATCCCGTTGGGATGTAGGTCGTTTAGTAATGGAAGTGAAGCTCGATGTGACTTGCGCTAGCGCACCTGCCCAGTGTGAGTAATCGAGGATTCGTTCAGCGCGGTATTTAACAGTTCAGTTATATAATACATTTGTACAGGTTTACTTGACCAGGAATAGACGAAGATGCCTTTAAATGAATTAAATTTTAATAGGTACCTACTAAATAATTTATTTCAAGTAGGCATACTTAGATAAGAACTTCGAAAAGTCAAGTCTGTATTTTTGTAATGACTGCCTTTATTTTGAAAGACAGATTCAAATGTAAAAAGCCGACAAGATACTCAAATAAATAAATAAACGTTGGAGAGAGAGCGGAGCTGACTTCTTCGAACTTTGCCATTAAGAAATTTATTAATTGTATTGGTAGTCCTCTATAGAACCTAGGCAATGTGTTTTAATTCATTTACAGTAATGTAATATAATTACATGTACAGTAATTATAAATATATAAACTTATGATTTCGGAAAGGATACGCAACAGGCCACAATGATGTGCAGATATCACCAATTTATGTCCGTTCTCATAAGTCGATTGTAGCACAGACTTACCCGGTCTAATCGCGTCGACTACAGGTCATGAGGGCGTGGGTTCGAATCTAGTGTCAGGCTTAATAATGTTTACCTCACTTCCTGAGAGGAGGCCTAAGCTTTTATTTATTTTATTGAAAGCATTCCTATCGTCATATCTGCGAATAGTTTAATCCCAGTTAGCCTAGCCTAAGGCGACTGGGGTTCCGTGGTAGTTCTCTCGCAGCCAAGATGCAGACAGTGGTGTTGCTGGACTCGGCTAGGATAGTACGCCGCTTTTTTAAATTGTTGCCCTGACCCCCGGCCGTCTGGTCTCCCCTGTCAGGGTGTATTCCTCCGCCCGGTGCAAATATGTATTATATTTAATATTTATGTAATGTATATTTAAGTGTATTAATCTCTATGTATCTAAGTAAGTATATTAATGTTGGTTTGGCTTACTATATATATTTATCTTATACACGGTCGTGAGAGTAAATTTCGATAATAATAATAATAATATTTTTATTTAATCAAAAACTTATGTAACATTTCATTGTGTTATTTCAACTGTGTTAAAGGAGGTAGTGTATTTCGTAAATCCTAGTAAAAAAAACTAATGTTTAACAAATTAACAGGCAAAATTATATAAATTTTAGAGGTGGATGAGGATGGGTATATTTGTTTGGTGTGTGCGTGGGCGTATGTTTGTGTGTAGGGAACATTTTAATTTTTTTGTTTTAATTTTATTTTTGTGAGTATAATACTGACAGTCGTCAGGGTTGGCAGCGGAATCTCTGTTTGACATTCTTAACACCCCTGCCCCGCCATGACCGTGACAGCTGCCCGAGAAGAAATTGCAGGGCTGCAAAGGACGATTAGGGGTTCGGGCTCTCTTGTTCTGCCCTCACAAAGATTTGCCCAATAGGCACGCTGGGCTAGCGAGTTAGTCATTGCAATGCTAGACCGTTTAAACCGGTGTCACTGCTGCTAGACATCGGTATCTGCCACTGCGCTTTTATCCAATCAATCTGTCAATTAGAAATGGTTACACCGCCATATTTTGATTAGTGCCAGAGCCTGCTGGTTTCTTAACTGGCGGGTGGTACCGTGGTTGTGACTTGTGTGGAAGTGAGGTTAATTTGGACCTCATAAGAAGGCTCAGAATCACTCAGCGGGCGATGGAAAGAACAATTTTATAAATTCAAAATGCATATAAAAAAAAGCATATAAAAAAGCAATGTGTCATCTCTTGTTTCAAACGTGTCTCATTGTAATATGGACCATTGAAAAGTAGATTGAAACTGCAACGTTTCCTTCTAGATGACGCTACGCTAATCGCTATAAGACTGATGTGAAATGCATATACTAATTTTGGCATCGACTAGGAGTTTTTGAGATTAGGAGAGCCGTAGCTTAATTGGTGAAAGCGCTCAGGCTGCGATTGCCCGAGAGTCGCAGGTTCAAATCCTGTCGGTTCCAACATTTTTTATATGCATTTTAAATTTATAAAATTGATAATTCCTCCAAGTGTAGGTAAAAACACTAATAGAAATTATAAAAATGGAAAGAGCAATGTTGGGAGTATCGTGTGTAATGTTGGGACTACTTGATCAAATCAGAAATTAGGAGATCCGTCGAAGAACCAGAGTTACCGACATAGCTCAGCGAGTTGCAAAGCTGACGTGGAAATAGGCGGGGCACATAGCTCGGAGAACCGATGAACGTTGGGGTGCCAAGGTGATGGAATGGCGACCCCGCACAGATAAACGCAGTGTTGGTCGGCCCCCAACGAGGTGGACAGACGACATAAAACTAGTCGCTGGGAGCCGCTGGAAACAAGCGGCCCAGGCCCGTGGATTTTGGAACTCTCTACAAAATACCTATGTCCACCAGTGGACTTCAATCGGTTTATTTGATGATGATGATGAGGTTGATTTTTATGAGTTTTCTTAACAGTAATTATTGAAAAACCCTGCAGATGGCCTACTCGATAGTTAGTGTAAAAGCATTGCCTATAAAAAGAGCAATACTAAACAGAGCATGCGACGAACACGTCCTACCAAGTCCACCCTGTGACCATCAAGGTGTACGCATCAAACCTTTTTTTTTTATTGTAGGAGGAAATCCTCATGGATGTCAACAGGTCAGTTAATACCTCTTAATATGCCCGACTTCGCTGAGAGTAAAACACTCCGCCACCTACGGCTTCAAACCTCCTACATACCCCGACCTTCCTTCCCGCAACCGCAATACTCATGACTTCAGAAAGTAACAAGCAAGCAACGTATCGAGCTTTGTATGCCCCAAAGATTATAATTCACCAATGCTGTTTGGAGGAAGAAAAGAAGAGCACTGCGGTAGTACGACCCCGGACGAGCAAATTGCTCTAATCATAATTTAACTAAAAAGTGCGAAGGACGAGGTGCTTCGTGACAACTTCACTCCCTCAGTGCCTGAAGACCAAATTCTTTGTACAGTGCGCGTTGCCAGTAATAACTTACGACGTTGGAGCATAGTCACTTAGTATGAGCTTTATAAGAAAGCTCAGATCACCACAAACTCAGCCAGATATATTCAGTTTCTTATAACCATCTTAAGACCACTCCAATTTTTTCTGACAACTGTCAATGCTTAACATTTCACTTTAGTGTATTAGTAGTAACCGTGCAATTTTCTAGAATAAAATTTAGCCTATCTGATTTCGGCCCGTTAGCTATCTGTATATCCGTTGCTTTGCCTGCCTAGAACAAATAAACTGGACCTATCACTTTCGATTAGATATTACAATAAAAAAAGGACGTGGAAAAAGGAAAGGATTATTAATAATTTTATAATTATTATCTTGAATATCTAAGTTTTACTATAACGATTTCAATAAAAACAATCATTAAGAAATAACAAATTGTTCGTTTTTTGAATAGTTTATATCATTGATATTGATTATTAAATCATTCATTTATTCATTCATAGCTGACAATTAACGGTTTCTTTTCATCTTCCCTGAAGCACATTAGCCCTAGGAAGTAAAATGTAAAGAATTAAAAAAAAAAGTATTACGTGGAGGTAATTGAATATAGATCGGATGTAATTATTGCAAAAATACTTTTTGAACAACGTATTTATCAGCACAAAGAGCTCACCTTTACGTAAGGTGCATTGCACACGACAAAGAAAGTTTGCTACGGCATGTCTCCATCTTTATGCATGAGTCTTATCAATATGTTGGCAAGCCGCGCTTACAATTTAATACGAGGCTACCACATAATTACAGGTTCCCATTTGCATATCGGTCCCCTTTATACTGGACGACAAGACTGATAGACAAGGGTTAAATTTAAACAATCACAATTACCAATCTATAGCCGGTTCTCTACTAGCCGGGAACTAATATATGGTTAACTAATATAAGGTGAGTGTGCTCAGGAACTTCACAATCTTGTTCCTCCTTCCCCGTTCTACCACAGAACAGCGAGACACCGTGAGCGGTGGCATCCTTATGTGTTTGATATTCCATTAACACGCACGAAACGTTTTTTATCCACGTTTCTGATACGTACCGCTAAGATGTGGAAGGCCTTCCCGGCAACTGTGTTTCCTGCCACATATAATTAGAGTACATTCAAGGCTAGAGTGAATAGGCTTTTTTTAGGCAAGCGTGCTCCAACCTAGACCTCATCAATGCTTTGTAACGAGTATGATTGTCGTCAAGCGATGGCTTATCGTTAATGAAAAAAAATATCGGGCAGCTGCGAATTATCACTAGGTTCTCCTCATTGTGGTACAAGATTATTCTAAGTTAATTTGGTTACTCGACGCCTGCCCACTTATACTCGTACTTAAGGTGGTAAAGGACCACGTGGCCGATCATCTCGTCGCTGGTCTTACCAGGTAAAGTCTATCACAGGCCTTTTTGATAGCTTCTGTGATAGCGATATCACAGAAGCTATAAAAAAGGCCGAGGATAGAACAGAATGGAAGGATGTATTAAAAATCGCTACGAAGGAACTTGAATCCTTGGTCACGACCTTCAGTAATGAAGTAAACGACGAAGAAGAAGAACCGCCTTAAAACAGGGCTTAGGTCTCCTATCAGAATGAGAAAGGTTTAGGCCGTAGTAACCCACGCTGGCCACGTATGGATTAGTAGACTCTTAGGCATGCAATATTTTCCTTCACCTTTGAAGCAAGTATCATCATCATGTTGATCGGTAACCCGTTACCCGTTCTTCACGATATTTTCGCTTTCGGTTACCAAAGCGTTCGGTAAAGCTAAGTATTTCTGAGGCAGCGATGTCGTAACGACATCGTTATATTTAAAGAAAATCCAATTGACTGACGTATTTTAGCTCTTAAATGCAGAATTATAAGCTTTCCGATCCCAGACACAGATACAGCTAGCCCTAGATAGTATATCAATTAAATAGCTTTATTAAATAAGGAAGGCTTGAAGTAATTATAATTATCGTGCCTATACATTGATTTATTGGGATAATAATCCTACTAAGGATGTTTATACATAAATAATATTTCAATCTACATTAATGAACCTGCCTTTCATTAATCAGGTAATAATTGAATTGCGCTTCAAATCTATCCCGTTCAAAAAAATAGTCTATATGACGTTATTTTCTGAAGGATCACCTCTGATCTCGGTTAGTTCAGAAATAATATATTATTAATTTATGTGTTACGTTTATTAATATATGTGTAAGTTCTGTTTATATATGTTTATGCAATGTGTAACCGAATTACGAAATAAGTTTAAAAGATGCATAGATATATTGCATAAGGAATTACCCTGTATGTATTGGCTTGTTTATTTTACATACTTCCATAGTGTAATGTCGTATGGGATCTTGTTATGGGGCAGAGCTGCTGATATAGAAACTATATTTATTCTACAGAAAAGAGCTGTGCGATCGATATATAAACTTAGATCACGCGAATCCCTTCGTACCAAATTTAAAGAAATATGTGTACTTACAGTAGCCTCGCAATATATTTATAATTATATTATCTTTATTAAACAAAACATAAGTAATTATAAACAAAAAGTCGATATAAACAGTCGACTAACTAGAAACGGACATAAATTAGTAATAAAGTAAAGAAATTCTTTGTGGGGATGGGTATATGCTTTTATAACATGATACCGAAGGTATTAGATCTACCTTTACCTAAGTTTAAACTATAAATTAAAACACATTTAAGAAATCGTGTTTACTACACGATTTATGAATTCCTAAACGACAAGGCTGCTTGGAAGCAGGCCACTCCGCTCTCATCTCTCACAAAACAGAAAAATTCTAAAGATTGTTAAACTTTAAAATTATGTTGGAAAAGAGCAATCTGCTGAGTTTCTTGCCGGCTCTTCTCAGTGGAATCTGCCTTTCGAACCGGTGGAAGAGTCACTACAAACAGACTTGACGTTTCATAAGTGCTTATTAATTAGGCCTACTTGAAATAAATGAATTTTGAAAGAAGCAAACTTTTTTTTCCATACAAATGAATTCAATACATTCTAAGTGTTTACTTACTTTAACCCTTTTGAAGATAAAAGACAGACACGCGAGTAGTACCTACGCTATGCGACGCATACCTAATAAAGTGAGAGGAGTCACATAATTTTAATTGTATGTAATGTTAGGGCTGTATCTGATTTTGTAGTAAAAACTAATTAAACAGTTTTTACTGAAAAAAATCAGAAATATGCTAAAAAACTATTAGCGTTTCGGTTTCACAGATAAGTCTCAGAGACAGTACATAATGTACCTCTAAAGCCTATGAAATATTATTTCGGTTTTCATTTACACGTTGTATATAGTCTCAATATTCTTGATTCAAATATTGATTTTTTTTAAATTATGTATGTGCGGTTTACATTATAGTGTATGTTTATGTAAGTTTATTGTATGTTTTAAAATTAATGAATAATTTTTTTTTATCCGTGCAGTTCAACTCTTTGTTCTTTTTACCTTAAGTCGTTGCCTGGAAGAGACCTGGAAGGTCGCCCTTAGGCCTTATCACTGGTTAGTGCATATGTTTTCTGTATTATATTTTTATTATTTGGTGTAAGAAAGAGTTTCATTATTTCGGACCAATAAACTATCTGTATACAATGCAGTATTTAAGGATAGCCTAGTGCTAAGAACTTCGGCCCCCGTTTCGAAAGACGTTGTTTAATTCTAACGTTTCGTAGTAAGGTATATGTGTTTTTATCCGACTTACAAAAAAGGAGCAGGTTCTCAAAGGGATTATTACTACGATTGTAAATGCAAAAAGTTAATCTCAATTATTGCAACGTGTTGGCTGGGAAGTGATCAATTAGGCTGGAAAGATGCCGGGGTCACTCCAATCATCAGACACAGACTAAAAGAAAGATAGATCTATCGAGAAAATTATATTAAAGCATATAGTATATAAGTTCAGGGGTCTTACAATCATCGCTAAAAGCAATATCCTTTAAAATGACTGTTTAAATTTGGCATAACTTGATGTTCTAACTATCCTTACAGTAATTCTACAAAACATATAAATAGTAAGGATTATTACTAGATTAGCTATCATGTGGACGTTAATGACTCTGGGGCCATGGACTTAAGACACGAAAAATTTTATTAACACCTTGTCCCAAAAATTGGTCCTTACGTCTGGTGAGCCAAGAGCTGGCCCTTATTTAGCCCAACGGCTAAGTCTAGCAATTCAAAGGGGCGATAGCGCCAGCATTTTGAGTACCATGCCCATAAATGAACAGTTAGACGGCTTATATTTATTGTAAATATTAATTTTAGTTTGTAATTATTATCGTTGGTTTATTAAAACTATGTGTTAATTATTATTCGAAGTGTGTATTGTGATCAACCCTAGCTAACGAATGTCCCACCGCTGGGTACATGCCTTGTCTTTAATTGGAGAGCAAAATAGAGCTATTCCAACGCTGCTCATTAACAATAAGTATCACTTGTCAGTGAAAATAATCGTACCTGACCTGGTAGCTAAGTTTGCCGGGCAGAGGTCGCTACTAAGCGATAAGGCCGCCTTTTGTATTCTACTTTCGTCTTTGTATTTCTATTCTTCTTTTATTCTCCTAACTTCATAGTGGCGTACCAATAAAGAGTTGAATAAAAAATTAAAATATAACGCCAATTTCTAAGGCTCTATTCCGCCATTCTAAACGGGAACGAGCAAGCTTAAGGCAGTTTACGCGTCAAACTACGTTCGACGCTGCAATTTGAACTTATTAAACATGGCTTCCAAAGTGAACGGTGGAATGAAGTGACACGTTTCCATATTAGAATAATTAAATTTATTAGAATATAAATACTTATCGGCAGGATTGTCTACTTATTATTTTGAAAAAAATTACGTTCCCTCTATCATTTCTTTAGGTCTGTGTTTTTTTTTAATAATAATAATAATAATAAAATCCTTTATTGCCATACACTATTGCTAATACAAGATTAATAACTAAAAGAATCATCCATTAATATTAACAATATGGCAAATGGCCGCAAACTCAGCCTTATGCTGTGCATTAGCAACAATGCTCAGCGCTGATTTTCAGTCTGCACCAGTATCCGACTGAGCAAACAACCGCGACGCCCGAGTAAATTTAAGAAAGAAATTTAAATAAAAGAGAAAAAAAAAAAAAAAAAATCCAAATAAACTGTAAAAGAGAGCCAATAAAACTAAAACTAACGCAAACTTAAATTAAACACGTAGGTAAATAAAAGTAATTAAAAAATTAAAAAATAAAATGAAAATAAAATGAAATGAAATGAAATTGTAGAAAAAACAAAAAATAAATACATAACATATACATACTTCCAAACAGTACTCATTTTGCATAGACAAATCTCGCTGCTTCAATTTGTAAGTTAAGGTATAAATTTTTTAGCTTGTGTTTAAATACTATTTCGCCAAGAATATTATCACATGTACGGAACGGAGGAGGAAGATCATTCCAGATCTTGGCCGCAGCGAATCGAAAGCAGCCCCTGAACCCTGCCTTTTTGTGTTTATCAGCATAGCTGAAATTACATACACCAATTAAATGTATGGCGGCCAACGGTTTGATTTCCCAATTCGGGATATCAATTAAGAGTCTCTTTCCCCTTTCTTGTCCGCTCCAATAGAATCCACATTCCGAATCGGTGGGCTCATTACCAAAACTAAATAAATAACTTCATTTAATTGCATTCTTTATTGTAAATCCTTAAATAATTATAAAACGGCCAAATATATATAACTGATACAAAAAATTACTGTTTTATAATTAAGTAAGTTTATATTTCGGGAAAATTCGTAATATGTTTTGGTCTAAAATTCTTAATTGCCTGAAGACCAAAGTTTGGAACCGTGCGTGTGTGGGGATGACTCACAGCTAAGGATCAGAGATACAACGATCGGTGGAGAGGGTTATGATGGGAGCGTTGTTCTCTTTCTTCTTCTTTGTGGTTCTGTTCTGAAACTTCTCGGGTATTAAGTCGACCGGTTGCAATCTATTCTGACGTCACTGGCTATAATATCTCTCATTAAATGTTTGCGGCTAGCATTAAAAGCGGTTTTATTGCTGGTACAAACTAAGCATTATGTTGACCATCATATTAGCTCATTACCGGCCCACTACATGGCACAGTTCTCCTCCCACAATGAGAAGGGCTTAGGCCGTAGTCCGCCATGAGCTGACCCAGTGCGAACATTATACAATGTGTAAATGAAAACCGAAATAATACATCACAGGCTTTAGAGGTACATTTTGTTATGTCTCTAAGACTTATCTGTGAAACCAAACACCTAAAAATAGTTTTTGATTAAACCAGTACCATATTTTTTAATGAAAGAAATCAGATACAGCTCTAACATCACATGCAAAATTAAAATCATGGGAAACCTTTCACTTTATTTAGCGTTGAAGCAAGTGATATTTTTATTACCTAAAACGCACGTAACTTAGAAAAGGTAGAAGTGCGTGCTGGGATTCTAACTCGGCCCCCTGATATTCATACAGAGATGCAGGTCCACTTCCAGCAGTGTAGGTTCATCATTTAATATGATTAAGAATATGATAATTAAGTGTAATGGAATCAGTATTAACAATTTGTTTCTTATTTTTTTCCAAACTACCGTATCCTAATTCCATTGCATCGTATTTAAGATGAGATCGTAGTCAACGGTAGCATTTATCGATGAAAAAGTGGTTATAGAATTTGACTTTTAGTTATAAGCGCCTACGCGTTTCTATATTCGATGCTATAAATTTGTGCTATTTCCGTTTTTAGAGCGGTACACTAGTACGAATTTCTACGTATCGAAATCTTTGAAGGTTTTCGTGAATAATATAAGACCCATCTAGCTTTACTTTTGAGTTCACAAATGTTCACAACAAAGAAACAAACTTGTTCAAACATCTCACATGAAAACAGATGTATGAAAATAAGGCCTCTGATAGTGAATAAAGAATTGTTGATTTTGAATTTAATCACAGGCTTCGTCTCTCTCGGATAAGAGGAATTTAGAGCTTGGATCATCAAATCTGCTAAAATTCACCGACGGAAGGCTAAAGCGCTCTAGAAGAGCGCTTTAGCCTAGGCACAGGGGGGAAATAGGTGATATCCCCACTGTTTCTATAACTCCAAGATGGTACTGAGGATTTTTTAGCGCAAAACTTACGTTTTGGGTAGGTAACATAAAGCTAATCGCAGGGTGGCGCTGGATATAAGGGGCTCAAGTTTGAGATCAATCGTTTAATTGTTGGTCCGAAGTTAAAGGCCAAAAATATCTACTAACTCCGGGTAGGTACTTAATATTCCTTGATAGATAGCCTAATACCGAGCATTTTTAAGACTCTGGGACTTCTAATTAAATCTAGAACCTCGCTATAATAAATTATAGCAATCAATAGACATACAAGACATCTACTTTTGCATAAAATTATACAATTGTTTATACATTACAGGAAGTCTTTGCTAGAGGCGCTCTAAAGGAGCTCATTAAGGGAGCTCGAAGTCGAATTTCGTTTTCGATTTTCGAGATCGATAAAAACTCGTAATAAGGGAAAAGGTATGTGCATCACCTTCAATAATCTCCCTTAACTATGTGTAATTGCAGCTGCCAGAGTATCTAGACTATTTCTCATAACTTATTTGGTGTGAAATGAAAACAATTTGACTCGCGAAAGATTTATGGGCGACGGTAATGACGTTCTAGGTAGTCGGTGGTAATTGTCAAGGGGTCTTCGCTCACTTTTACCACTTGAGACTTGATATACAATTAAGGACAGTTGAATTCAACAGATTTTTTTATTGCATCCATGTAAAGCACAAAATACTGAACCTACACACTTTTGAGTAGATAGGCATATGAACATGGAGCCCCGTCACATCATCATCAAAGCTCTTCAGCCCTCGGTGGGCCTAGGCTTGGTCAAGGATATTTCTCCATTTGAGGCGGTCAGAAGCTGCTTCTTTCCAGCTCCGAACTCCCAGAACCCCTTATATCCCTCTCAACTCCGTCACTCCACCGACCCCTCGGCCTCTACGCCCCTCCAATGTGCCCTCCATCAACCTCTTTGGGGCTCTCGTGCCTTCCATGCGTTGCACAAGCCCTGCCCATTGCATTCTTAACAGTTTAATAGTCTTGACGACCTTAGTTCTTTAAAAAGTTTGTATACAGTCCCGTCACAGCATTGCAATATAGTTAAAATTAGTCTGGAGTTTTTGTATGGTGAAGCTTCAGTGCCTTTGAATTAGTGAGTTATGAGTCACTGCCACTATACAAAAAAAAAAAAAACAGTGATATGTGTAGTGTACGATGACCTGTATATAATACATATCGAGGTGAACGTGCGGCCCTGTCAAAACAAAAGGCACACCGTCCATTTCGCGTTGTATCATATCATTTGCACAAGAGCACGTGCGAGTTGAAATCGAAAATTATTTAAAAATACATTAAGAATATTTATGTGCGCAAAAAACGCAATTTTACGGCTCCGTTTTATCTGATATTGTGTTATTAGTGCTTTTGCTTACTTTATTGTGATTTATTGCTGAATTGCTGAACGTGACGTGCAGTTGATGGCCGAAGATCAGAATAAATTTGTCACTCTTCCCGCGGGTGTCGCACGTGGCGACTAAGGGATGATAGAGAACGGACAGTAGCGCCCGAAGTGCTATTACAATCATCTGCTGCGATCACCAACCCGCCTTCATAGCGTGGTGATTATAAGCAAACCCTCCCGTCGGGAGAGGTCTTTGGTTCAGCAGTTGACTGGTATAGGCTATTGATGGATGAAGGTGCATAAGCGCGCACAGGCCGTTCTGACTAAGTTAGGCATAAAGCAGTAAGATAGAGGTAGGAATTAAGTGAAGTCTCAGCCATTACGGGTTATATAAATATAAATAAATAAATGAATATACTAGTACAGTAGTAGTACAGTAGTCTGAATATTATTGACCGCCAGCTACGTGTCAGATATTATTTGATACACTGGAAATAAATAGATTGTACACTGGGAAAATTTAAGCTCACGCTTAAAATAGACGGACAGACAGTAAAAAGAACAGTGGAGATTTAGTAATACGGTCCAGTTGATATAAGAACGAATCTTAAGAAACTCTTCAATAAATTTTAGGTATGAATTCGCACGTAACTATCCCTATCCCTATCCCTATCCCTATCCCTTCTTCCCTATCCCTACGTTACGCTTTCACGCAAAAACTACTTAACCGATCCTCATGAAACTTTGTACACATATTCTTGGAAGTGTTAGAAGTAATATAGAATACTTTTTTCCCGACATTAAGCTCGGTTCCTTTGGGAGAGGGGATGAAAGGGTTTGACGATTTTACACCATAACTCAGACAAATTATAACCGATTTAAATAATTATTTTTGTGCTACAGAGGTCATAATATGTGTTTAATTTTGCCAAAATTTTATATAGAGGACAGAACTCGATACTGAATACTTGAATGAAAATTGAATGCCACATCAAAAAACAAAACAAACGCAGACGAAGTCGCGGGCAACAGCTATTATAGTATAAGTACGCCAGTGATATTAGTAATTTGGTTGTAAGAATTTTATTTCCACTATGCTGGTATTTTAATGGCTTCTTTCGCGCCTGAAGCGTTATCAGCGATAATCATTGGTAGTACATTTCAAAGTCAGCTCGCTAGTCTTCCAAGAGACATCGCTGGAAACATTGCGAGGTAATAAACGGTTATAGTTGTATGAGGAATTAACTTTTTAGCAGATGCAGTGTCTCCCTAGGGCATTAATTATTCATTTACACGGGAATAGTTGGTGCAAAAAACTCTAGTTTTCCTTAACCGGCCGTTTTGCGCAGTGGGCAGCGACCCTGCTTTCTGAGGCCTGAGTTTTGGAAAAGTTTTGAGTGATGAACATGAATTTTTATTAGTGTCTGGGTGTTAATCTGTATATTATAAGTATTTATGTATATCTATATTTATAATAAAACAACGGAATTATTACTACATACTACTAGTACTAGTATATCGGAATTGTCGGAATTGTTGTTTCTTTAAAGTTCTGTAAAACAGTCCGCGACAACAACACATACACAACATACGACTATTTATCGGCGCGTCGCAGGTAGCCGTTGGACCCAAGCGGCACAAAACCGTGGAATTTGGAACTCCCTACAAAAGACCTATGTCCAGACGTCTATTGGTTGATATGATGATAATTTGATTGATAAATATACTACGGCAATGCACACATCGCCATCTAGCCCAAAAGTAAGCGTAGCTTGTGTTATGGGTACTAAGATGCCTGATGAATATTTTTATGAATTATATACATAAATACTCAGAGTAATTAATACATATAAACACCCAGACACTGAAAAACATTCATGCTCATCACACAAACATTTCGAGTCCTACAACCGGTAGGACGAACCCACGGCCTTGGAGAAAGCAGGGTCGCTGCAAACTGCGCCAATCGGCCATCGCTCATCGCTAGTATAACATAATGATGTACATATTAATGTAATCGTTGAAGGGCAGTTTGTCCACCGGTAATGCATCATTTGCCAATCACCCCGACGACTGAGCAAAACGATAAACCGGGCTTTTAATACGTCAGAAACTTAATCGCAAGATACTTGAAGGCATTTGTGATAACCGTATAAATAGGAGTTCAATTTTCCGTTTTATATCTTCAGAATGTGTAGAGGCTTTAAAGGTCTGCTATAAAATTTACAACAGTTTTAAGTTGTACAATGATTTTGCAGTTATGTTACGTACAAGAATATAATATATTCTCTTTTTATAGGGAGAAAAAGAGATAAAAGAATATAAGGTCTCCTGTACTGTTCAGTTACAAGAGAACTTGCAGCTAATTAAATTAAGTTTTTGAATACTTTAATTGCTGACTCGATTCTATATACTTTTTCTTACAAATATACCTAATGAATTAATAAATTTATATGGCAGTTCGAATGTAATATTTACAACGACAGTGTGTTTATTTGTCCTCACTTTACCTACACTTTTTTTCTTTATTTCTTACTTTGCTTAGTTGGCAAACTGAACTAATCGAATTGATTTGTGGCAAAGAGTTAGTTTAAAGGACGGAGAGTAATATCTGTTAGGTTATTCTTATAGGTAAGCAAACGGTTTTTACGAGGTTTGTCTTAAACCGTGATAAACGCGGATAAAGCAGCTGGTTTTATATAAAGACAAATAATTGTAGTTACGTGAAAAGAATATATAAGGCGGATGAGTTTGTTGGTTTGCTTACTTGAACGCGATGATCTCAGGAATTACTGTTCCGATTTGAAAAATTATTTCCTTGTTGGATAGCTCATTTATCCAGGAAGGCTATAGGCATTATATGATCAAGCTAAGACCACCAACGAAAGATGTTTCAAAATCGGCATATTTTGCTTCTGAGAGCTTCCGCTGCGTGCACAACGTAAACGGTAGAAGTTTAGATAAAATCAGTAATGACCAAGTTGTACCTTTTAAAAGTTCTAAAAAAATGTCCGCGACAGCATAATATGTCTATGATTTAAGGTCGACTCATACGCGGATGAAGTCGGGAGGGACCGCTAGTAAAATAATATAGGTAGAGAATCAGGGCCCGGTTGTACAAAATACCACTGTTGAGTGCTGACATTTAGTGATCTGTTAACCTCTTTTCCTAGCTGCCAACTTGAAACAAATGATATCTCCGCATCTGAATAGAAAGCTCCGATAAAACTGTGCGAACCTCTGATCTTTGACACCTAGGCAATACAAAGCACTAGTAAATGTTCCTAGGTGTATCTAGCCCTATCATTGACCAAGGGGTCAGGTGTAATGGTATATTAATGAATAGTTGTTTACACAAATCTAAAGGCAGATGGGAGTAATTTACTTCGAGATAAGTGGTTATGATGGCTTAGGGAAATTTCTCTTGTAATTGTTTGACTCCATATCCCATTCTTCATAGTGAATAGCGGACAGTGAATTTATTGTTCATTAATAACCACTTTACAGCTTGAATCAAACTTGCAAACGTTTATGCAAAATGAGTGGTAGGCGATTTTGTTTTAAAGCTTTGCGTGAACAAAATTTTCCTAAAAGTTGATGGTTTACATTAAAAACGCAGATAGCGCTAATCTCAGAAAATGCTGTTTCGATTTAGATTTCTTTTTGGATTGGTAGTATCAATTAAGGCTGTATAACATCATGCTACGACAAAAAATATCTTTTTTGAGATATTCCGATGCGAGCGATGCGTGAACAGTATATGCGATGCGTAGTGCAGTAGATGCGTTACGCCAAATGACGGATATGTGTAGTAAGTATATCGGAATTGTTTCTTTAAAGTTCCATAAAACAGTCCGCGACAACATGCGACTACATTTTGAAGTTAACTCATTCGCGGACGAAGTCGCGTGGGACCGCTAGTATATAATAAGTCTAAAGCACCGCATTTATAAAACTGTCGGAAAAAGACTGATTTTGAAATATCGAGGTGGTAAAGAAACAGTATTACAAATCGATCGCTGGCTGTGTTCACTAACTAATATGTGAATCAATGATTCGGAAGCGAGTCCAAATCAATGACGATTTGAAATCAAGCAGAAATAGTGCGAAATTATCGGTTAGTTCAAGCGTTCGTGATTCTAGAATGCATGATTGGCTTCCTGGGCATTCCGTTACATGCGGTCTGGTCCATTATTTTGCATTCGATTCGCTTTTAAATTATTGTTCATCGAACGAATTAGGTACCTACGACGCAAGACACAATTGTACGTCCACAAATATCAATAGACCTGGAACATAAATTCAATAGCTGAAATAAATAACTAAACTTAAGGCTAAGTCTAGCAATTCAAAGGGGCAATAACGCCAGCATTTTGGGTACCAAGCCCATAAGTGAATGCTTGGACGGCGGAAAAAATTTTTGCTCTGGCATTATTTGGATACGAAATATACCAGAAATTACCTCTTGGTATTTCGGAAACCATTTTGCCCGTAGTAACTGTTACGCTTATTGTTCTAAGCTCTCATAAAACATATAGGATTAATTTCCAAACACAATGCATATATTTTTGTGCGTGGGATCATAAACAAAACAATAACTTCAAGAAACATCGTTGTAGGGATAATACCGGCTTTTGGATACGTGAGAGAATTATCCTAGAATGGATAGAAAAAAATCAGACAATCCAGAGACGGAAACAAATTCTAATAAATTCCTCTTTTTCTATGTTTCTTTTAGTCTGTAAAAAATCGTAAAAAGGTTTAGTGTATATCACAAATGTTTATGGTTTTATTGACCTTAAAGTAATAATATTTTTATTCAAATAACATTTCTTAAGCTGTTTTAAATTGACACAGTTAATGTTTATGTGATCGAATTCATGGTTATTGATTTTAGGTAACGGTCCACATACGGATTTTCGTTATTATATTATTCTCACAACATCTGACGCACTTAAATCAGTTTATTTAAAAAAAAAACGTTCTGTTACAGAAATTCGATACTGTTTAGAACTTTTTTATTTTTTTAAAACAACTTTTATTTCTGAAAGTGTGTCGCAATTTTGACATTTTCTTATCACTTATCTTTATTATACTTAACTTATCTATAATCAAAACTCATATTTAAAGAGAAACACAGATTGATATGTTACATCAGTGTATTTCATATATGTGTTTCCATACTAAAACTAAAGGGGCAGAAATTATGATAAATATTTTAAATTACCCAGCACAGATAATAGATAAGAAACATTTTCGAAATATCATCATCCACTTTCATAAGCTTTAATCTTTCTCAATAGCCGATAACTTATAGTAAACAGTTATTATATTTAGAACTCTTGTTAACCTTTTGTAGTATGATTTATATAAAAGGAATAACGATGTTATTTTGAAGTCACGCCGCTTTGCTCAATCGGTTCCGCAACTATGGACCGCTAGATGTCGCTGTAACGACTGTCATCTCGTTTGACATTTACTTTTTGCGCCGCCCTCTTTTGTAACCTCAGCAATTTTCCGGTACTTTCAAATGTTTAGTTGTTTACTGCAATGTATTTAAGGTTGAAATCTGAACTGATAGTGGTTCGTAATCACGGTCAACACCTAACAAGGGTACAGCACACGAAACTTCGTGCTGTAAAATACCAATTTACTTTAACAATATAGCGATTTACTTCCAACATTTCGTTGCCTTTTAAGGGGCGTACATTCAGGGCAGGCCGCATAATGCTCGAAGGTAAATAAAATATAAATAAATGGGTCCCGATCGTGCCGGTTAAGTGCTTATTTGCCCACTTGCAATTTTAGTATCGCATCATCCCAAGAATCGCCATTTGGGGGTAAAGTATATTTTGGGCTCTTTATGAAATGGCATTTTTTATTTTTATTGAAAATTACGATACATTTTGAACGTGGTGAAATTATTATTGTTTTTGTAAGTCTTTTAATCTCATCACTCAGTTAAATAGTATCAGCTTCTTTAAAAATTTAAGTTTTTTTTTAGATTCTGTTAAACTGCAGAGCGTCGATGATGATTTTATATTTCTGTGGGTATTTTATTCTCTTAGTGATTATGTTACTCTAAGCTTTTATTTAGCATCTAAACTCAAATACGATTAAACATTGCTGGCACTTAATCATATTTTAGTTCGACTACGCCACAATAAGTGTAGCTTATAATCATGATTCACGTATCTTGGTATCTGCCTACATAATATTATTTCTATAAGTAACATAACGAGATAGCGTTTGTTGATGCTAAAACATCAAAGCTCAAAATGTACGATATTGCAGTACAAGGCGCTGGAGTTTACGACAAAAGGTGTTATGCCACCCACGAAAATATTAAACTTGTATTTAATATGACTCATAGTATTGAATTGGAACAATTTGTTGTTTGCAACTAACAAACGTTTATTTGGAGTATAAAGCTTGGTTAAGAGTTAAAGATATCATAGTTGGAGATATTTCGTTTTATATTTTAGTATAACGACTTATGGCTTTGAGACATAGTCGCAGGGCCTAATAAGATTCAAAAGTCAAAATTCAAAATTCATTTATTTCAAAGTTTAAGAAAGTTCAGAGTGTTTCAGCGGGTGATGTAGGGTGATAGAAATAAAATGACTGACATACTCAAAGAATCATAAAGTAATTGGCGCCGATGGACATTGAGTTCCTAAGGAGCTAGAATGATGTTGCTTTGGAACTCCTTAAAAAAGACTAGTAGTAGTCTTCTAATGCTTGATATGATGATTGCGATAATATGTTTATCAAGATAATGAATTGATTCTAAAGATCTTCAATGTAATAGGTCTGCTGGAGATTGGAGTCCTACGTTTTCAACCATAACACTATATGATGATGTCTTGGTAATATGACCAAAAATTTGCAATAGGTTAAGATACTTTTGACATAGATAAACCAATGAAGTACAAGATCTTGACACGTGCAGACAGGCAATAGAGTTAACAAACTTAAGCTTTAAAGGATAAAAATGGTCGTGTAAATAAGCAATAAAGGCAATATCCAAGTATATCCATTCCCCAGATCAGTAGGTAATCCACCCGACCTCATCAATTCCCATCACGTTAACTATTCCAAGGATTACGATATTCCACGTGTTTACACAAACTTAAGATGTTTATTTACAAATGTGTAAGACTGACACTTGTTGAATCATAAAGTAGCGGTCGGTAAACAAGGAAGAGCTATGCGTCACGGCATTGTTCAGTAATACCACAGTAATATATATGGCATGTTTGACTCATTTAGAAGTTGGGAGTGCGCCAAATGACAATCTATGTTGTCTTGTAGCGCTGGCCCCGCTCCTCCGGTCAATTTGCTTATTGGTTGCAAGATATGAAGTCTACGATGGGAAATCAGAAAACAAAACATACTTCTATTATGACAGAGACAGGATATTTTGAAAAATAATAAAGTTTTTATTATGACATAACACAGTGGTGACATAAACGTATTATATATTGCGTTGCAGTAGTCATCGCCCTTTAAAAAATAAAAACAGAGTTCCAGAGTTCAAGAAAAATAGAGGAATAATTATATTAAAAACAGACATATATAAGCCAACTAAGAGTTTTTTTTAAAATTATAACTGATGATTGCTTTATGAATAATAATCATAAATACCTATAATAAACAGATACACACCTAAACACTGAAAATCATTTATTTTCATCACACAAACATTTTCCAGTTGTGGGAAGTGAACCCACAGCTTGGTAGTCTGGCTGGCCGGCAGGCTGCGGCAATCGGTCACTAAACTATTAATCAGTTTGTAACTCACGAGCATCGTATGGGTGTGAGCTCCTCGTCTCTAGGGACTGTTCTGCAGAGTTGCCTCAATCCGTATTCTCTGATCGTGCTATTCATCGCCCCTCAATGATGAAAAGCAATCATTTTCAACCCATTACTGGCCCATTAAGCGGTCATAGCCCTGTAAATAGGAGTCCGACTGCCCTTTGGGGGGAGGGCTGAGTTCGAATCCTAGCAATCACCTCTAAATTTTCAAGTTATGTGCATTTTAGGTAATTGAAATATCACTTGCTTCAATTTTATGCAAACTGATAGTTAAAGAGCCGAAGGCTTTTTATGTCGGTAAACAAATTCATGTTACTTACATACAAGTACAAGTATATTTTCTTATCAGGTCGGCAATACACACAGACGTCGTGTAAACAAAATCTCCGAAGACAGTTTAACGGGAAATATCTTGGCCGCGTGATCCCGTCCACTTATCAGATGAGTACGCTTTTCTCGCATCATTCCGATACCTTAACACAAACATAACATTGTATCCAAAGAACTGCAATTTAAATCGAACACCCTTGAGCATAAAATAATAGAGACTATTTCTTAAATTATATGCGAGAAGATACGCAAAAAGATTTGCTCAAGAAATGACCAGAGAAATAGCTGACGTTGCATATCATTGAAGGGATCTTTGCAGTAATTCTTGGCTAGTTTCATATTTACATTTAATATCTACTTTAGCACATCTAGTGGCGAGGATGTAAGTAGGTGCATATCCATGTTAAAGCTCCACATATCGAATTTATTCCGAGGGTTGAAGGACACGACGTTTAGATACTATCCTAGTTCGAATGTCAGATTAACTCTTTTCAAGAGTTTCTTCAAAGTTTCTATTATTAAGTATGTTTTTTAGAAACAGGTCGCTTTTGAATCGTCGTATTTCAAGAATAAAGGTATTATATGAGATAGAAATTATGATAAACGTTTTAAAAGCGTCCATGAATAGATCTTTTGAATAAAAAGATTTAACTGTTTTTCTTCACTCAAGGGTAAAATAGGAATAAATAAATAAGCAAGCCTACAGAAAACTACCACCTATTTACTACCAACAGATTGGTTTACTATTAAATTGGTTGGTCTTTAGAATGAAGAATGTTTTAAATAGGATATTCTTATTCACTTTAGAGGAAAAGAGAAATTTGCTGGCCGAACCGGGACTCGGGACTCCAGGACCTCTTTCTTGATCTGTCGAACATGCATTAGACCATCGAGGTAGTTGCACTAACAAGCTTTTATTTAGCTAGTTACGTGATTAAGTATGTTTAGGATCAATTTTGAATGAGTTATTTTTAACAATTGAGCTAAAGTTTTGTATTGTTTATTCTTGATTAGGCCGTAGTAATCACCAACCAACAAATATGTACAATACTCCACACATAAAAGATCTTCGGCAATACAAGCGTAGCATTGTACCTGCATTGTGTAGAGTATAAAGATTGTAGAAATTATAAATTACACCGTACAGATTCTCCTGCTTTTCGCGGAGTTTAGCAAATAAAGCTTAATTTTCATTACATACAATTTTATCTTAAAGCTAAAAATCGGTTTCATGAACTGTATTATTATTGTCATGTGTAGGTATTATTCGATTCATACATTATTTATATTTTGCAGTTCCCATCAGCTAAGCATAAATCTCAAACAGTGATCACGACAGTCGCCTACGAGGTCAGAATTGAACCTAAGACCCTTCGAATCCTTTTATGGTATTATTTGATCTGTTGATCTTTTACGGCTTTCGATTCGGTCTGTTCATTTTGAACTTTATTTTTGCGATACTAAAATAGATGAATGTAGTTTAAACATTCAATCTATCAGATTATTGCTCGGTTACCAATATGTATATGTATTTGTTGCTTTATATTTTATACTAGCGGTCAGTAGTCAAAAGACAGACATATGCTGTCGCGAACTTTTTGTAGTACTTTTAAAGGGGAACAACTGTGTCATACGTGATTTTATCGAAACTTTAACCGTTTACGCAATGTACGCAGCGGAATAATAATAAATAAATATAAATCGTTAAAATTATAAGTTTGAAAATTATTAGCTTTCTGTTGTCACAGATTATACTTTTATAATCACAAATTTCACAAAGGCTACCGAAAAAGTGTACCTATATGCGTGAGTCTAAAATACATGGTAGTGTGTTATTTTTATTGTTTTATTGTTGTTTTAGGCTTAATTAAAAAAAAAAACCCTTCTCTATATAAACTATAAGTTTGGGAAATTTAATACTAATACGTCCACACGATTTTCGTAGAAACTAAAAAGGGGTAGGTAAGAAATTTTGCTTAACGTATTAATATATAGATTAAATTTATTTGTATGCTGTCACTTTCCATCAGTCGTACCTGGAAGTAATTACTACAGTCTCATATTCAAGGAAGCAGATCCTTTGATCTGCAACAGTGTTGAGACTTCGCTCAGGATAATTTAACAAGGCCACAGGCCCGTTACACGAGTGTAAAATTTCCACGTCTCCATCCTAGTATCTGTGGCAGTTTGTCTTTGCCTTTTGATCTTTTACACAAATAGATAAGTATATTTTATTTGTCACTTCATTTTGGTTGTTTATTGTTTACCTCGTCTTAATGATGACATATCGGGTGATAAAAAAGCAGTTGGGTTATTTTCATTAACTTATGTGTTCTTTTATATCGAAATCAAAGACGAATTAACTTTAATATATATTTAGGAGTCTTTAAAATATTCTTTTAATTTTATAACTATTATACCCGTTTGCACTAAAACTAGGAAATCCCTAATAATCAAATTCGCAATGGTTTAGGTGATGCTTTTTTTTACATTAAGCAGATGCGTAATATTTAAATAAACTCGTAAAATGACACTAGAGAAATAAAAAAATAAAGTCCGTATATTTTTTCATAATCTTAGTTCTTTGTGTTAGTAATACATATTTTTATCCTTATTTTTAAGTTTGACATTTAATAATTTGGTTTTTTACATTTATTGACATAATATATTTATTCTTGAATCATAAACGATACAATTAATTTAACCACTTTAGCATCTAAAGGTTTATAAAATGTATTAAAAATCTACCCTGATCTCATATTAATTCATTAAATGCACTATTTTCCATTCTTGCATAATATACCAGTAGGTGCAGTTTGCGAACAGTTTGTCATCTATTCGATTCAAAATTATACAAGAACCAACCATTGCCTTATTATTCTATCTGACATCATAATATTGATATTCCATATGTGAATAAACAATGCATCTGACTTTGCATAGGACATGACCCGCTTGCCATTCAGCCTGCGAACGAGTTGAATCAAACGTATAATCGGATAATCGATACAGAATCGAGATAACGATCGCGATCGCTCCATTCTGACGCATCGATACGCATCGCTTTGGACGTAGACAAATTACGTCTTTACCAACTTTATTGCGGATAAATTGAGGCTAAGGATATAAACGGTGAGCGATGAAGAAATATTGAGAATCGAGATGCACTCGCGATGTTTTATCACCTATAGTTATGTATAGTTACTGGTATAGTTATTTCCTTTCGGTAAATTGTTATCGATTTCTTATCAAGTTTAATCGGATCTTGTGAAATGTAATATATTAGAACGTTGATAATGAACGGGTAAAGGTATTGTTATAATTTACTGTATTGCATCCGTAGTCACTGCTTATATTAGAAATACTGAAATTATATCGTGAAAGAATTAATCATTAACATTATTATAAAACAGCTGTCGGCTCACTACAAGAGACTGGTCTTCTCACAGAATGAGCAGGGTTTGGTCGTAGCCCTCCATACTGGCTATGTGCGAATAAGTAGACTTTATACGTATTTGAGAACATTATGGGGAACTCTCAGCATCATCATCTCAACCAATCAACGTCCACTGTTGGAATTATGTCTTTTGTAGGGAGTTCCACAATACACGGTCCTGGGCCGCTTGCATCCAGTGGCTCCCAGCGACTCGCCTGATGTCATCCGTCCACCTCGTTTCGGGCCACCTACGCTGCGTTTACCGGTGCGGGGTCGCTATTCCAGCACCTTAAGACCCCAACGTCCATCGGTTCTCCGAGCTACGTGCCCTGCCCATTGCAACTTCGGCTTCGCGACTCGCTGTCGGTAACTCTAGTTCTTCTACGGATCTCCTTATTTCTGATTTGATCACGTAGAGATACTCCTAGCATAGCTCTCTCCATTGCCCTGTGAACGACTCTGAACCTTCTTATGAGGCCCATAGTTAGCGACCATGTCTCACTTCTGTAAGTCATCACTGGCAACACGCACTGTTCGAAGACTCGAGAACTCTCAGACTCTCATTATTATATTAAATTAATTAAAAGCACATAACTCCGATAAGTACGAATTTGGTTCACCCGTAAGAGTCGCCGAAGTCTTAACTACTAGGCTATTAACGCTTCCGCACCGCAAAAGAATAATAACGAAACGACAAACCATATATTTTGCATTATTAAATTAGTACGACTTAACAGCTTATTCGATCTTAACGTTTTTTTTGCGAGAGGTTGTATGCAGTAGTCTTAGTACAAGTAATTTGCTCGCTCGTTATCGAGGATTATTTTTCGAGTATTTAAGTCAAATAGTAAAATTGGGCTAATGTTACTTTTTTTTGAATAGCAAATTCTTATTTTTGTTTTACAATTTACAATCATCTAAATCGAGAACTAGTTATACTTTTTACCTTCGCCTCAAACCGGCCTTGTCTATCCGAAGATCTATATAGAAATATTCTACGATTTTTAACACTTAAAATTTGAATTAAATTTTTGCAATGCATAAATACTAATTTAGAAGGTGAATTAACTCAATAACTTATCGAAATAATTATTGTTTGGTTACTAATATATAGCGTGCACGTTGCCCTGTTTATTGGTGACAATTTTCCTTTACTTTAGATAAGTGAGCAATCTTCGTGGTATGTCAATTCATCAACATCATCATCACATCAACCGATAGACGTCCACTGCTGGATATAGGTCTTTTGTAGGGAGTTCCAAGTTCCACGGTTCTGAGCCGCTTGGATCCAGCGGCTACCTGCGACGCGCTTAATGTCGTCTGCCCACCTCGCTGGGGGCCGACCAACGCTGCGCTTACCAGTTCTTATCAGTGCTTTGATCGCGTAGAGATACTCCGAGCATAGCTCTCTCCATCGCCCGCTCTGAGCCTTCTTATGAGGCCCATAGTTAACGACTATGTTTCAGAGCCATAGGTCATCACTGGCAACACCCACTGTTCGAAGACTTTTGTCTTCAGACACAAAGGGATGTCAAAAAAAATCTTCATTGATATAAAATGAGAATAAAGCGGTAAGGCTTCGGCTTTCTTTTTGTGGAGACCGTGTTCGAGCCCCGGCACTCACCACTGAATTATCGGAGTTATGTGCGTTTTCAATTTAAGGTTTCAATATTTGCTTTAAACGGAAAACTGCCTACACCTCTCATTCTAAGAGGAGACCCGTGCCCTATAGTGGATGATGATAAAATGAGAATTAGTGATACTTTTTTACTCTCGCCCCAATTGCACTTCTATATCATTAGAAAATCATCGGAAGATCATTTAAAAAAACACTCATTCAAACACTCATTGAGTATCTTCTAAAAACTAAATATACCTATTCGAATTCATAAACTCTTCCTTCTTTGAAGTCGCTTATAAGAAGTAGGTAATAAAGAGTCATTGACCGACCGTTATATCCGAAACGATCTTTTTGGCACTTCATACAGCACACAATGTAGGTATACGAGTTTGTATATTGTACCCACAATGTACAGTGTACAGTGAACACCCATTAACATTACCGCTGGGTAAATAGACTGCTATACGTCGGGGATGTGCGTTCTCATTGTATTCGAACGACTTCGTCGCGAGATTCGCGGATGGAGATCCAACAAGACCGCCTTTTGTTCGAACTCAATAAATTCAAATTGAAAATTCATTTATTAAATTATGTATTACTATTTTATAAGCACTTTTGATACGTCGCGTTAGTCTCTTTGTAGTGAATGCACCACAGGTTCGGGGGACAGATTCTAGCGAGACAAAGCCGGCAATAAACTTAGCAGATTGCTCTTTTCAAACATAACTTTTTCAATCTTTTTTATATCTTGTGATCAAGCTTGTGTAAAAGCGGAGCGGCCTGCTTCCAAGGAAATTCATCAATTGTGTAGTAACCACGATAGCCAACTAATTTAAGTTTCTGATTTTCCTTTTAAAGTTCTAAACTTGCTTTGGTGTACAAATAAAGAGTTAAAGTAAATATATGTCAGAAATATATAAGGCCGATTTACACACATTGCAAATTAGTAGAAAAAAAAATTGTACTAGGGCATCATCACTCTCGCATCGTACCTCGTAACAGTATATTTAACTGGAAACCGGGAACTAAGAATGGAAACGCACATTTCAGAGCATGCACTGCGGACTTCATAGGAACCGCTATCTGTGATCAAAGGCGCCGCGGTCTTCAACCACGCCACTCGACTCGAGCACCACGCCATTACTCGCCAAATGTTAACGCTCGTCACACATTATGCAATGTTACAAACAGTGGCCCTTGAACTTCATTCATGTACGAATGACTTTAGGCACAGCATGCGACAAAAAAATAGCAGGGTGAGTCTATGTGACGGGCATTCTATTGATATTACCATAATTGTTGAAGATGGGACGTTTTGTTCCAGAAATCCGAAAACTATTAGAACAACACAAAATTCACTGATAAGCAATCATCAATACTAAGTGTTACCAGCGCTAACTTTTGTAGAAAATTAAGTATCCTGATATACATGTCTTACTGCTAAACACTTTAGAGATAAAGGCTGATTCACATTCTGATTTCAAGGAAGATTTTCACTTATTTTCTTCGCAGGCATACAAAGTTTATTCCTTGCTAAGCTTATCCATGATATGAAGCTATTATTATTATAAGTCGGTTTACAGCTTCTCACAGCGCTGGTGCAAGAGCTTTAGATGTTATTATAAAACGCGCAAATCAGTAAACAAAAAATCCCTATCTTTATAAAGCCTGTACCGCGGCGCGCACAAATACCTCCTTTAACGAGCACCGCTGCATAAACATTCTATAAAATCTGATTAATCTCTTGATAACCCTGAGAATGCTGAGCACCAAACGGAATTAAACATGCCCGCGTTAAAGTGTTTCTAGAAAACAGTAGAATAGTAGTCGTGCTTGTGAATGGTTATGGTTCTGGGAAGGACGTGGAATTGACACTTGCTTCGTGATCTCTGACGGTTGGCGGCTTACAGTTCATATTTAGGGTTCCTTAAGTCATATTTCATCAAAGTGTGTTTGTCTACACTTCGAAGAAATAAGAAATATTCAATTTTAAAATGCATATAAAAGTTTAGAACCGTCGGTATTTTGTGTCCGAAAAACTCCGGCAATCGTTGCCTGATTGGTCAGTTAATATTGAAAATAGTGGCGTGCACTTCATACATTCGTAAAAGCACTGCCTACCTTAATTTTCACAGAAGGGGGATTTTGTCATCTTCCTGCTTTATGCCTACCCTGGTGATAAACTATATGCACGCCACAGCAGCCGCTTGGGATGCTAAAAAGGCTTATGCTAACGAAGAACAAGGCAATATCTTAGGGATGAATTTACCTTTCACTTATCGGTTTTCTATAAGCATCTCATATAGCCTATGTTGTCTATGATTCTAGCCACAAGGTGTGGTATTTTATATTGGATTTAATTTTTCGTATGGATTTAATGTTATTAAAAAAAAAAGAATTTTTTATTTTATCTTTTGTCAAGTGTCAGTTTACGAGTTCTCTTAACATAACGCACCGCCGAATCGGTGTCGTAACTTTAGATGGCATCTTACTTCGTTAGTCATCATCTAAGAGTTGTGAAACGTTTGAGAGAGATGCGTAGAGAAAATTCCACCACGCATCACCCAAATTATTAGGCATCCGATTTAAGTGTTTCCTAGGTTTAGTGGAAATATGCATTAAAATATTATCTCAGCTTATATATATTTGGCATAGCATCTGCGGTAGGATGATAGCAATCAGGTTGCAATCGCCTTTGCGAATTTATATCCTGCCGGTTCTGAAGTTTTTATATAGGTATCTACATTATAAAGTCAAATATTTATCCATTCATAGCAAACTATAATTCAATTAATCTACTTATATTATAAATGTAAAAGTGTGGATGTTTGTAACTCAATCATGCAAAAACGGCTGAACGGATTTGGATGAAATTTGGCATGCATCTTACCTTTGACAAAGCATAGGCTAACTTTTATCCGGATTCCTTAAGTAGTTGCCGAGAGAAAATTGAAAATTGTTTCCGAGCTATGCCGCGGGCAGACCGCTTTGTAATTTGGTATGCATGTCACCTATGCTATGGAAAATGTACGTGTACTTTCCATACCGATCTCTTAAATAGGATTAAAAATTGCTAACGAGCTTTGGACCCTACTCTGAAGTCAACGCAGACAAAGTCGCTGGGAGAAGCTAATAATACATAATTCTAGTTTAAAAAATAACGATGTAGTTTAAAACCTTGACTGTTTAAGTAATTCAAAAATATCACTTGCTTCGGAAACCTGCATGCCTAAGAGTTTCACATAATGTTGTCAAAGATATGTGGAGTCCACCAATCCGCACTGGGCCAGCGTGGTGGACTAAAACCCGTGCCCTGTAGGAGGCCGGTAATAGGAGTGTCCAGCAGTGGGAAATAAATAATGTATTGATGTCAATACAGCGCAAAAACTTGTAAATAAAATCTGTAGTTTAGTAAATTTTTAAACGCTTCTCGTAACAGTAACATTTTACGAACATATTGGCAAAACTTTAGGCTTAACTTTGTCTGTCTTTATTTGGTCTGAGCACATTACAATCCCGACTTTGCCACCGATTAACCCCCAGACGCAAAGTGACCAATAAATTTGTTAATTGGAGACAGTTTGAATGTGTCGACGCACCGATAAAATCAACCATTTTCAAATGAACTTTGTCTTTAATGTTTGGTCTTAACTTTTGTTTATTACCTTTTCAACAGTCAACTGAATTGCATCGTGCCACTGGAAGTTTTGTTAAGGGTACACAAGTTTAGTAAATTTAATTTAAATTTGATTTAGATTGATTTATTTCGTCCCTGAATCTCCGATGAAAGTAAGAATGTTTAGAGAATAGTTGGTAGACATTACTCCAAGTTTTATGTTAAGTATATAATGGGGGTTTCGACTGTCATATACTTGTTGTATATCGTGTATTGTATATTCTTGTAAAAGGTTAGTAGCACAATATTTAAAATATTATATTTTAATCTATAATTTAAAATTGCGGAACGTGTGCGACTTTTGTGCGGTTTTGATCATTTACACAAGCAATTTATAAGTATCATTGTCTTCAACGGTGAAGGAAAACACCGTGAGGAAAATGCCTGAGAGTCGTCCATGATGTTCTTAAAGGCGTGTGAAGTAGACAAATCTTCAATGGGCTAACTTGGTGGACCAAACCTAAAACCTTTCTCATTCCGAGAGGAGAACTGTGATCTGCAGTGGATCGGCAATGGATTACTAGAGATAAAAAAAATCTGGTCTGTGATTTTAAGTTGTATACTAAATAATAGAAGTATAAAAAAACCACTAAGAAAGGCGAGTCCTTGTTTCTTCAGAAACGAGATTTCAAACTCATTCCTGGCAGAGCCTCACTCTGAGGCATAAACCTTAAAGGTTCAGCCACATAATGAATAAAAGGGTGTAGAATCCATTTTTTTTGTTCTTATTAATAATTGGCGTACCAAGCAAATGGACCAAGTGATAGTAGGTGGAAAACTATCGCCTATAAACAGAGCAATAAATTCTCAAGGCTAGCAAGAAATACGTCCTACAAATTACCACCCTGTATCCGTCAACTTGAGGAGTAGGTGTTAAGCCACTTATGCCTGAAATTACACCAGCAGCCACACTCTTGAGATCGGAACACAGCAATCCTGGACCAAATCAATTCTGCTTGGCGGTAGAAATAAGCATGGCGTTACTATTAACCTGGACGAGCTCTGTCACTGAATTCAAATTCAAAGTCTTCTTTATTCAAATAGGCACACAGATGGCACTTTTGATGCGTACATTACATGTAAAATATGACGTAGAAGTGAGTTGATGGCGATAAATAAATTCGTCAACTTAAAACTACAGCTACGAGGGCTCCAAACGCGTCCTGGTCTAAGAAGAAGCCCACAACAAACTTATCCGATTTTTTTTGTTATCACCATCTCACATTGTCATTTAAAACTATTATGCTTTACTAATACCTAAAACAATAAAATAACTCCTATATAAAGTAATAATTAATGTTTAACGGTTTTAACAATCATTAAGTTTACATAAAATGGTTGCATTATACTATTATGGATTGCAATGTAATTATTGCACTCAATAAATTTCGTAATAAATGATTATTATTTTATTAATTTTTAATTTATATACAGTTGAGATAAATAAATACTAATTAATTGTCTTTATTGTATATTAAATGGTCTTTTAGGTATGCGGTCGTGACATGGCTATAAAAATTTATGAAATAACGTATACGCATTCAGGTACGCATGTCTTAAAATTTATGAATTAGTGATTTACGAGTCGGTGCGGTCAGGCGCCTTTGTTTATTAATTTATAAGTCACGTAATGACACTAAAGCCGTGATAGCCTAGTGGGTAGGACTGGCTGCTTCCAAATTACCTTGTCATTAAGAAATTCATCAAATGTATAGTAACCTCGCTGTATTAGATGTGTTTTTATACATTTTTTGTAGATACAGAATTACCTTAGGAATCACGTTGTAAGAGCGTATACTAAAACCAACAAAGGAGTTCTGCACATTTCGCAGACGATATGCAGATATAGCTAATTTAAGTCGATTGTTAATATCGCCTCGATACCTGGGTTGAGACCGAAGTTTTTATAATGTAAGAGTAACAGCCACTTGTTAAAACATTGAAGCTATCCAATCCTTTGCTTAGGAGAGTACGCCAAGCTTAACGTTAAAGCCCACCAATCCGCATAGGAGGCACGTGTAGGATCGAAGCTGCAAATCCTTTGCCCCTATAAGGATGGTGGGCTGATCTGCACAACAAATAGCTTGGGGATGAAATTGAAACTAAATGTCAGCATGTCACGGTATCCGTGTGGTGACGGTAGATCAGAAAACAATTTTGAGCACCCCTCCTTTAACCCGTCAGTCAGTGGCGTGCACAGGGTTTTTGACCAGGGTATGCATAAAGCACGTACATGGCATAAAATGGTAAAGTTCCCCTCCAATACGAGTTATATAAAATAATTTGGGTATGCAGTGTTTTGTGCATGCATGAAGTTCACGCCACTGCCGTCAGTGTCGTACGAGGCGACTAAGGGAATATAGCGGAGGACAGCGTTCTTTCCTTTCAGCGGGAGAGGCCTTTAGTCCAGCAGTGGACTATTACAGGCTATTAGTGAAGTGTGTAAAATACAAAATGTGATCGAGTTGGCACTTTTACACGTACAAATGGAAATTGGAACAGATATTCTACGTTTTATGTCCGTTACACGAAATCGGATTTGTGTACACCTTCATTTGCACACACACACACACACACACAGACACACACAGACGAGTACACACGCATACCAACACATACATTCAACCTAAAATCGTGGCTAAAAATTAATAAACTCAAACAGGTGATAACCCTAAGCATAAACTGAGCCATTACTGGAAATCTCAAATCCCATTTTACTTTTAGACAAAGAACGCACGCTCAATTTATTACCCGAAACTATTAAGAGAAATGGACGGATTTAAAAATATTATAAAGCAAGTTAATAAGACACTAATGGACAACGGTTCGTTCGGAAAGGAAGTGACATAATAAACATGGGGCATGAGAACCAAAAATAACCAAAAATTAATATCGCTCTGGCAACACGTCACGTATTTCTCTTGGGAAATAACTTGAGTGTTGCCACTCCTTGGGTGGCGCGTCTGTAATTTATTAGCAGGTTAAATTTCTAATTAAGACACGCCTAGGTTTTTGATAGGGCTGTACTCGTAAGCTCTATTCGTTTTTGTAAATCGATTGTGAAATCAAAGACACTTACACCTACTCAGCACTCAATATGGAACTATGGAACTAATATAATTATGGAACTATATATAATATGGAACTTATATAATTATGGAAGAATTATGGCCCATTTGTAGGACTCCGACTCCACTTTCATGGGACCGAGTTCGAATCCCAGCACGCACCTCTAACTTTTCTAAGTTATGTGCGTTTTAAGGAATTAAAATATCACTTGCTTTAACGGTGAAGGAAAACATCGTGAGAAAACCTGTATACCTGAGAGTTCTCCATAACGTTCTCAAAGGCGTGTAATGAAAGTCCACCAATCCGCACTAGGCCAGTGTGGTGGACTGCGGCCTTAACCCTGTAGTGGGCCGGTAGTGGGTTTATATATGATGATAATTATAAAAGATTGTTTTGGATGTATTTTTATTTAATAAAAACATTATTACTTATTAATTTAATCACTTTTTATTCCATGATTTTTGTCTATTTTTATTGTGTTTTTGATTTTTTTCGTATCGGTATCTGGCTTGAAAATAAGCATTCATTATTTTTATTATTAATATAAATTGTACTCTCACACCAAAACAATAATAATAAAAACAAGAATCATTAATATTAATATGCTTAAATAGAGATAAGTAAACTTTGATATGCATTTTATAATAAATACATATATTATGTACCGGGCGGAGGTCTACACTATACAGAAGGTTTTTTAAGTGTCTGTTGGACGATGTTCACGTAGAATTAAAAAAAATGCTAAAAACCATACTACCTTTTAGTTTGGTTTATTTCTAAAAGCGTTTTTTGTTATTCTTCAACTATTATTTTTATAAGAGCAAAATTAATCGGTAACCCATTGATCAAATTTTTAATATCAGAGAACGTTGGAATGGTTGGAAATTAAAATTAACTTCTTTCTTGCCTTATCGACTATAACTGAAATTTAAATAAATTAACAATAAATTTATTTTGCAAATTGGAAAAAATTGAATAATCTTACCAAATTAGTGTATTGTCATCTGTCCTCGATATATCTACGATATTTGAACGAAATAAACCATACTTCCTAACGGGTTAGCCCGCAATCATATTAGACTGCATCATCATTTACTTAGGTGTGATTGCAGTCAAGGGCTAACTTGTAGTGGAATAAATAAGACAGTTTAAAGAGGGTCAAAATTGAGTCGGTTACAAAAATACAAACAAACGTAAAGGTGCAAGTACAAGCTAAAAAGAAGAGTGTAAAAACACTTCACAGCCCTGGTTTTTAATATGTTTCTCTAAATAACGCCTTTTGCTTAGTTCAGATTGCAGTCAAAGGTTAAGCAATTTAAAGTGCGAGAATGGTTATTACGTTAGTATATCATGAATATGTACCTTCTGTTTATTGGTATAAGGAGTTTTATTATAGTAGTATGAGTATTGAGTACCGAGTTAGTATAGACAAGCAGTATGCTAACCTAACTTTTTCATTGTTCATTAAATGTTCAACTACGTGTCGCTAAAACTTGGGTTCAATTTGATCGGGTCAAGAATTGTTAGGTACCTACTGAGAATTTTTGTCCCCAGCCCTTCATGAGTTATGTGCGTTTTTAATTTTAGAATTTCAAATAACAATTGCTTTAACGGTGAAGGAAAATATAGTGAGGCAACCGGCATGCCTGAGTTCTCCATGAAGTTCTCAACGTCAGGAGAAGTCTACTTATTCGCACTTGGCCAGCGTGGACGACCTAAACTCTTCTCACTCTCGAGAGGAGAGCCGTGTCCTGTAGTGAGCTGGTAATGGAATGAGATGATGATGATGATGACGATGATGAGTATTTTTATTCCAGTACCAGCCCGGAGTTAGGAAATCAGCGGATTCCAAACCAGTGCCTCGGTGAGTGCGTTAAGCGAATCCGCACTGGGCCAGCACGGAGGACTACAGCCCTAACACGGACCCGTGCCCTGTAGTGGGCCGGTAAGGGTATAATATGATGATGATGATCTATAAATAAAAAAATAAATAACCTAACCTAACCTAACCTAACACGGACCCGTGCCCTGTAGTGGGCAAGGAACGGGTGGTGGATTCATTGGCTAGCGCTGTGGATCTATGCTCCTAATCCTATCCTACGATAGGCTATCATCGTTTACCAACACCATTAAAAATTTTAAAAGCGCCGAAAGATACAACAAATGGACAGATACTGTCTAGATAGGAGGTAGGTACTTGTCGTAATATCATGCTAATATCATTGGCAACCTCGCATGGGCTTTATTTGTCTAGCGAAACAAAACATCTGTTCGCGGGTGGTCGTATGTATTTTCTGCAATAACACACAAAATCTGCATTGAAAGATATCCACTGATAGTCTAAGAGCCCATAGCATCTTATCTTATGATCGTCATCATAAGATAAGATGCTATGGGCTCCGTATGTGCCCCGTAGCATGAGTGTAAACTCATGCTACGGGGCACGTGTCTCCTCTCAGAAGGAGAAGGGTTTAGACGTAGTCCACCACTCTGCGGATTGACTTCATTCATCACGTTTCATCATCACATCACTCATTTCGTTACGGGGAACTCTCAGGCATGCCATTCCCAGGTTTCCCTACGATGGTTTCGCTCACCGTTATTGCAAGTGATATTTTGATTGCTTTATTTAATCTTATGATGTTAATCTGTTATCTTTTTTTTTTAAACTTCCTGCAAAAAGAATGTTTCAATCAATCAATTCGGTTTCTTTCTTTATCTATGTTCGGGCATATAAAAAATAACAGTGAATATTAAATTTAATTTATTATAATCTGCGACAAACAGGAAAATCTGCACGGTGCAGTTCATAGTTTTTTTATTTTTTGGACACCGTAGCACATTAATCTGTAAAAATGCACTCTCTAATCTCGAAAACCATCATGTCCTAGCATTTATGCATCTTCTGAGGATGCGTTAGTATCGGAGCAAAAAGTAATACAGAATTCGTAACAATGTATTTGAAAGTCAGTCATTTTTCAAGTTATATCCACAGAAGCTAGTATATTTTTGTTTGCTTTCAAAATTGTTCATAGCTTCGTTTCGGAGAATGCCTGTCTCACCGCGGTAAACATTCTTAATCTCACAGGATATCAGAAGTTCTACGTAGACGAAGTTGCAGGTATCCGGTAGGTTATTATAATTGTCTCAATACTACACGTGTAGGGGTCGATGCAGAAAATTGCTGATAATGTTTTATTCATAACTTTGTTTATATTTTGCATATATGTCCATTATAAAACCAGCCTACTTCGATTAGTTCAACTATTTTTATTGCCTGGTTATAAGCGTTAGTTTATACCTACATATCGATTCCTCGTTAATATTTATACAAAATATGAAACAAAGGAAATACATAATCGAGTAACATAGAGAGCGGGAAATTTATTCAAGTGCCGGTGCAAATTTATTTCATATTCAGTCCTACAATGACGCGTGTATCTTAAAGTTTTGTGCACTGACGTTCTAGTATTTCCGCAGTGTTCTGTTTACAGTTTGACCACAGAATAAATAATTCAGCTTTGGTTCTCCGCTGAAAGACAAGGACCGACTACGGCTTGTGAAATGGTGTAATGGTGCTGCAGCGTTCAGCATGAACCAGTCATAAGCATTCAGTCATGCGTTTAGATAATATTATCTGTTCATTGAATTTGGTTCACTCTGTCATTTTCAAAGTTAACAAATTGGGTGGTGGCAAGCAGATCTTTTAAGGCATTGTACAAACAGCATCAAGCGACACAAAAGGAGTCTCTGGGAACAAATGACATAGTATAGAAATCTCTACATTTATCCCCCTCATATAATGTATTTTGCTACTATGAATCTTCATTTTCTTCTTTGTTTATTACATACATTGACGGCCGATTGGCGCAGTTTGCAGCGACCCTGCTTTCTGAGACCAAGGCCGTGCTTCGGACCCCACAACTGGAAAACGTTTGTGTGATGAGCATGAATGTTTTTCAGTGTCTGGGTGTTTATATGTATATTCTAAGTATTTATGTATATTATTCATAAAATTATTCATCACTCATCTTAGTACCCATAACACAAGCGAAGCTTACTTTGGGGCTAAATGACGATGTGTGTATTGTCGTAATATATTTGTTTATTTATTTATTGTTACATTTATACATGTAACAATGTGATAACAAGAAGAAATGCCGATAAAATTTATTGTTGGCTTCATCTTTGAACAGGTTTTCCTTTTTAAATCTAAGTAGCTTCTGTTTTAAATTTTTTTTTTACAATTTCGGATAAAAATAGCATTATAATACGGTTTTTGCTATTGGAAGTCTTTGCCTTACAAGAGTCTTCGGGTATTCTTAAGCAAACCTTCGAACTCTAGCAAGTAACATTATAATGCGGTCTAAAATATAACTTACGTCTTGCATTAATATACACCACGATTGCAGATGCTTAAGTTACCTTTTCATGCTATTGAAATGCCCACATATGCAATCAACTGGAGTGTACCGTGTTGGTACGTCGGTAGACGACGCTTCTAACTTTAAAAACGTACAAAATAATTATGTCTCGCAGTAAATGCCCATAAGTAAAAGACATGAAAATAATATTACAGATAATATTATTAATATTTCTATCATTTATTATTTTTCTTTTTTTTTTTTTTTCATTAACAATGCTTAAAAATAAATCAAAAAACACTATTAAAAATTTATAAAAAAAAAACTTCCACCCTCCGCTTGCGGGGCTTTTGAATACCCAAGCAACCGGTGGTCAGGGCTCCAGAGTGAGGAACCTCCTCACAGCACGCGCCGTATCAAGGAATGTTATAATTAAAATAATAATAGTTTATTAATATTATTATTATTTAATTCTATTATATATGCTGTCTAAGGTAGTACTTGCACAAAGCATGGCACCGTCGTCATTCAATGTCCTCTTGGACAGCTGTGGTCAATAGGATCTATTCCATGTCGGGTGTACAACATTGTTCCGTGAATTGTTGAGATACTCTGAGAATATTGAATGACCTTTACTTCAATACTCGCAGAGTATTACTAAAGTACACTATATTAATATCATGTCTTATATGATGTTTAATGAAATCTTTCATTCATTTGTCTTATAGTTAACCATACATTATGTAGTTCTATCTAGTTAGTGTAAGTGACCCTGCCGTACTAACAAGATGTTAAATAAATAAATAATAAAAAAAAACCCTGCCTTGGTGTAAAACCGACTGCTGATACTGGAGTTACCGTTGTATTATTACTTCACAGGTTTTCATCATCATCATCATGTCAACCAATCGAAGTCTACTGCTGAACATAGGTCTTTTGTAGGGAGTTCCACAATACATGGTCCTGGGCCGCTTGCCTCCAGCGGCTCCCAGCAACTCGCCTGATGTCATATGTCCACCTCGTTGGGGGCCGCCCTACGCTGCGCTTGCCGGTGCGGGGTCACCATTCCAGCACCTTAAGACCCCAACGTCCATCGGTTCTCCGAGTTATGTGCCCTGCCCATTGCCACTTCAGCTTCGCGACTCGCTGAGCTATGTCGGTAACTCTAGTTCTTTTACGGATCTCCTCATTTCTGATTTGATCACGTAAAGATACTCCTAGCATAGCTCTCTCCATCGCCCACTGAGTGACTCTGAGCCTTCTTATGAGGCCCAAAGTTAGCGACCATGTCTCAGTTCCGTAAGTCATCACTGGCAACACGCACTGTTCGAAGACTTTAGTCTTCTGGCACTGAGGGATTTTGGAAGAAAAGATGTCACAAAGTTTCCCGAACGTTGCCCATCCGATTTGGATTCGGCGGTTCACCTCTTTCTCGAAATTAGACCTACCTGACTAGATCGTATGTCCTAGGTATATGTACTCGTCTACAATTTCGAATGCAGAGCTCCCAAAAATTACTAGGTGGAGCGGAAAATGAGCGTTAAACATAATTTTTGTCTTGCTCATGTTCATACGAAGGCCCACCTGTTGAGAAACTCTGCTAAGGTCATTGATCTCTGCTTAATGACCTTAATGACCTCACAGGTTTTAGAGGTACCTAATTTACTGTTTTTGAGACTTCTCCGTGAAACCGATACGCTAATAGTTTTTGAGTAAACCACTGCCATAGTTTTTAATGAAAGAAATCAGGTACAGCCCTAACATCACATGCAAAATCAAAAACCAGTGTCTTATCAATTTATTAGGTACGTGTCGCGTAGCGTAGGTCCTATGCGCGTGTCGGTTTTTTACCTTTCATAGGGTTGTTATAAGTAAACACTTGGAATGTTTTGAATTAGTTTGTATGGAAAAATAAATATGCTTCTTTTGATTTAATATTTTTACGGGCTGATGCCTTATGAAATATACTTATGCACTGCTCAACAGTATTTCGTAATTCGGCTAAACGTTGTATGATGTGGTCTAAGGTGAAACAAGCTTAAGAATAGACACCGGTTCTTGGTCTAAAACCGATTGCAGATACTTGAGTTACCGTTACATGCTGTTGAAATGCCCACATATGTAATCAGCTGGAGTGTACCGTGCAGATACTTTGCTTTGATACGTAGGTAGAGGAAGGTCGGCGCTAATTCTCAAGCTTTCAGCCCACGCGTTTTCATGTCCTATACGTGTCACTGTGACTGGTTTTAAAATCAATTTTGTTGCATTTACGTTATCCTTATCCTAATGAGCTTATATCCTTACTGATTATTATTGGGAAAGATTGTTTTTTTAATAACCTATAGTTATACACAAACATACTGATGTGACTGTGTAAATGGCACAGAGGTAGCTTTTTTCCGGAGACTGTCACAGGAAAATGATGGTCATATTTTTTAAACCGGAGAACTAATCGGAAACTTTCACCAGGAATTTTAAATAATAGCATTTATTACATCAGTATGGCTTAGAAGAAGAATTTGTATTCATACAACTAGCATCCAAGAGACGAATAAAGGATACTCTTGATCCAGGGACCTTCCTTGGGGGGTTGTTAAGCCGGCAGCAACTACATTTTAAAATGCAGGGACACTTCATGTGTTTAAAAACTGGTGGAGGTGCAAGTCTGATAAGCGTACTTCCATCTTTACTTATTATAAAAATGTAGCTGGTCGATTTCTGTACGTTGAGGATATATAAAAATAAAGGTCGACGGGACGGACATTTACGATTGGCAATGTTTACGTGATTGAAGATTTCTAATAGTGGGTTATTAAAGCTCCAAGAGCAATAACAGCTCAGTCGTGTTGAAATACTATGTGCACTTAAAATCATAGGTTTGTATATTTGGCACTTCCAGTACATTTAAAAAAACTTTACGTTTTGTATCTGATTCATTCTCTATGTATAAGTACGTTGCGTTCCGTAATTTACGCCTTCGCCGTCGTTAATCACCAATTAAATAATAATATTAATAATACTAAAAATATTTATTAACCACAATAAACAAATAAATTACAACATAAAACAACAGGACAAAGAAAAAGAAAAAAAATATATAATAATGTAGCCGTATGTTGCTTCGTTGTGGTCAACTGGTCACCTACTCAGCTCTGTGCCGCAGCACCATGGCAGTAAATGCCAAAGAATACTACAACGCTGATTTTCAGTAGGGACCAAAGGTCACGGGTTTTCGCGGACCGGCAGCGACATGGTCTGACGTAGTGTTTGCATACTCTATGGGTATAAATAACAAATATAATACAAACACAAAGTCCTTATAACTTAACAATAATTACAAACATAAATTTAGGTCTACAAGGTAATAAAAAAAAAAGAAAAACAAGATTATTACTATATTAAACAGATTAAACTACTAACCGTAGGGCATAGAGCACAGACTATACTAAGTTAAAACTAATTTGTTATCCACGTTTTCGCCACGTCTGTCACCAGTGATCATTGCCACGTATTAAAATTATTAAGTTTAATTTTAAAGCCATAACAATACTATTAACATGAGTGAGGTTTAAAAAAACCAGAGATAAATATTGTGAACTCTCCTATTTTTACCAGTTCCAGTCCGGTGGTCCTGCTAGTAAGAGACAAAACCTCTACTGTTGCATGGATAGATAGATAGAAGATAGATAGATAGATAAATTCTTTATTGCACAAATTATAAGAGAAAACAATAAATTACTATGTATACTTTTAAGGCCTACGGATCCATTAGACATCCAACAATTTGCCGTGCTGCCCTACGTCCATCAAATTGAGGCATGGGTGTTAAGTCTCATGTGCCTGTATTTAAACTGGCAACCACGTACTTCAGACCGGAACGCAGCAATGCTAGAAAGATTACAGATGTATTTTTTCTTGCAAAATTAATGAAAGGCCTAATTGATGCGCCTGAGTTGCTTGAGCGTTTAAAATTCGTAGTTCCGCGTGAAAGTAGCCGCCTCCAAAACCGTAAGACTTTTTGCTTGCCAAAAACCAGAACTAATCTTGGCCAACATAATCCTATGTATCGAATGCAATTTCTTGCAAATTGCTTTCGTGATAGTATAGATATCTTCAGCGATAACAAACCTAGTGTTAAGCTTAAGTTAAGAAAAAGGTTATTTAAGTAATTTTATTTCCACAATATTTTGTTTTTTTTTTTTCATTTTCTTTTATTATTTTAAACTTGTCTTTTTAGCTGTTTGCAGCAGCCTTATGTACCCAACGGATTGGCATGCTATGTTCGCATCGAGAAGGCGCAATTGTATAAATATGCCAAATAGTCCTATAGTTTATATTAGAGTAAGCAGTTGATTGTCAGTTTTGCGAACTAAATTAAAAAAAAAAATGCTTGGTGACAGAAATAAGCATGCCGCAAATAGCTCTATTACTAATGTACGCAGGTTTAAAGTTTTGCTCACCGTTAATTCCGTCAGCTTATATGCAAAAGAACTGTTTAGGTGTGAACTCACTTGACTGTTGACAGTGATACCTATATCCAAGTTTCTACTGAAATTTGGATTACAAAGTTACGGTCGGAAACCAGTTTGCGATAAATATAACAAAATATACCATCTGCAAGCATCTGCAAGCATTGCATTAAATCAAAAATACAATACTGTCTTCAAACGTTTGACAACCCACTCGCTAGTAATCCCGAAATTTGATCATACATATTTGATATTTATCTCTATGTGGATATGTGCTATTATTGCATGCACAGTTTTTAATAAAGCTCTAATCTTAATGGGTACGAGTATGTTCATGTATTAGGTCGAGGTGTCGAAGTGTATGTGGGCGTTTACAACAGTGTGGGATTCGCTAATGCATTGAACGGATCATAACATTGGGTAATATGCGAACATGCAATATAAATAATAGAAGACTATCTGCTGCCCGGGACTTTGTCCGCGTTTGTTTTGGTTTTTTAATAATCAATAAATTATTGAATGAATACACTTTTATTGAACACTACAGAAACAAAAAATATAATAGTGTACTAGAATACAAAGAGGAAGTTATGTGAGGGTACAGTTTAATTTTTTGCACCTATCTGACTAACTAACAAGTAGGTACCTATTTTAATTAGCTAGGTTTGAGCGACAAATTTATTTTTAGTGCACTGCACTGGCTTAGAAGGTTGGAAACCCCTGCCTTAAAGTATCAGTTGGCAAGGTTCGGCTGTTTTTTATTTTTAGTGCACCACTGGCTTAGAAGGTTGGAAACCCCTGCCTTAAAGTATCAGTTGGCAAGGTTCGGCTGTTTTTTATTTTTAGTGCACCACTGGCTTAGAAGGTTAAAAACCCCTGCCTTAAAGTATCAGTTGGCAAGGTTCGGCTGTTTATTATTTTTAGTGCACCGCTGGCTTAGCAGGTTGGAAACCCCTGCCTTGAAGTATCAGTTGGCAAGGTTCGGCTGTTTTTTATTTTTAGTTCACCGCTGCCTTAGAAGGTTGGGAGCCCCTGCTTTAAAGTATCAGTTGGCAAGGTTCGGCTGTTTTTTATTTTTAGTGCACTGCTGGCTTAGAAGGTTGGGAACCCCTGCCTTAAAGTATCAGTTGGCAAGGTTCGGCTGTTTGGGCTACATACATTGCCTCTTAGTCAGCCAATACATAGCCTTCTATAGTAATCAATAGGGTTTTCTTGAATCCAACGGGAACGGTTTATTTGTGCTTTTACAGGGTAAAACATATTTAATATCCAACTGTGCAAAACACTTTAATATACATACAAACTTTCGCTTTTATAATATAAGTGTGGATGGAGTATAAAAGTGTGGATATAAACCTAATATATTATATACTAGCTGTTGCCCGCGTTCTTCAAAAGCCTTACAAATGCCCGGGATTAAAGCCTTCTTTCAACTAACTCTATGTCAAAAATCAAGTAGATTGGTGGCTTAGTTAGGTTAGGTTAGGCGTGAAGCAAAGACAAACAAACACATTTCGCATTTATAATATTAGCTTGATAACATCTGTAACATTGTTTCTTTAGAGGCCACTTAAAGAATGGAAGGTAAACGGTGTTGTCAAGGACCAGAAATTATTTTATTTATTTATTACATAAAGTTTCCAAAAAAATTAAAAATACTTATAGCCAGTAGCATCAGAAAACCACCCAGGTTTGTAATTTTCTAAGTTATGTGCGACACACAAATCATTGTTAACTTTTACACGATCGAATAGATGAAAAATCTCGCACTCAGCACACATATTTCGATAGATAGATATCGCTGTTAAAGTAAGTTACTATATGTTTTAAATACCATCCCAGAAAGTTATAAATTTTACACGAGCAGGCAACTTTTTTGTAGTTAGGTAATTTTTTTTAGGCAACCACATTCTATTGTTTTCCATAATTTCTCTTTTGTTCTCCATAAGTTTATTATCTATTTTAAAGTTTAGATTTTAACTCAATATAGTGAATATACACATATGTTTTATTCATATGCAATGTCTGAAGAAATTAAAGCAAGCAATTTAATTTCCCAATAAACTATCATAAACCCCTTAAGTTAAACTGCTACCAACGAGCTATCAATAGAATTTTTGCGGACGTTCACTTGTGTTTACGTGTACGGGTTTGTTATAACTGGCCTACCCCTAAACGGGTTAGCTCGCCACCATCTTACTCTGCATCACCACTCACCATTAGGTGATATTGCAGCCAAGGTATAATTCATAGTGAAAAAAAAAAAATCTTGTAATGTAAATGCTATATTTCAAATATTAAATGAAAGCTAAGAAATTAATGCAACAATTTGCATTAACAATGTAAAATAATTCGCATCCGCCCATAAACCGATGCAAAGATACCACACAACACATCGAGTGCCTTTAAAAATCACTTATAAATAACACAAATAAATTACCCAGTGAATGTTATCCTTTATGAATTTAACTAATAAATTTTAAAGTCACTTATTTGCCAGTAAACATTCGCACCGCAAAAAATAATAAGCCAAGTATAATTCATTCCCTTACTGAAATTAGTCGCGGCTTTTTACATACGAGTAGATATATCATACACGTGCGTTTTGCATCGTCGCGTCGTCGACAAGTCATTACGGATGTAAAATATTTAAGTTTATATGGAAAACATATTTTGAATAAGTGCTTTTGCATACAAACAATCTATTAGATTTATTATCAAAATAAAGCTTAATTTGCTATACTCTGCGAAAAGCAGGAGAATCTGTGTGGTGTAATTTATAATTTCTTCAATCCTTATACTCCACACCAAACAGATCTTCGGCAATGTACCCTTTACGCACGCTTCGCTCCAAAACCGGAGCATCAACAGGAGATGTTGACTTTACAATTAATAATTGTTAAGTTGATATTATGGATTTCCGCAAAGTAACGCCTGCTTCTATCCAATTTATTAGATTGACAATTTTATCGGTGATCGTATGCGTGGAATTATTATTTTCCCGTGGGACCAAAAATGTTGTGCACTTAAAAGAACTATTATTTAAATCGGTTATTGATCGAAGATCCAAATCTAAAAGACGCGCATCAGACAGACAGTTATCATCTATACTTTAGCTATGAATTGGGTTCAAATGTTTTTTTATGGCTCCTTCAACCATCGGCAATAGCATAAGAAGTTCTCACCAGAATGGCTTTCTAAGTAGCAAACCAACAAAAATAGATGGCAAATTTGTGTGTGAGAACTTATATTTCGAAGATCGATTTGGATTTATAAATTTGAAGGTAGTTTTAATTATTCAAAGGAGATTATTTAACCGTTATTGCTCTTAAATAATAAGATGTATAAAATATTATTTTCAGCCGTTCCATTATAAGCTCTATTCTAAGATGGTGTAACTGTAGATTTTTTATTCTTACTCCAACTATACGCCGCGCCGTTAGTATTAAATTTTGGTTAAATCTTTTCCAGTCTTACTTTTAGTTTTTTATCATCAATGAAAAAACTAGTGTAAATCGTATGCAGTGGCGTGCACTTCATACATGCACAAAAGCATTGCATACCCTAAAATGTATATATAACTCGTTTAGCAGAAGGATTTTGGCCGTTTTATGCAATTTTCCTGCTGTTTACATACCCTGGTAAGCAACCAAGTGCAACCAACCAGTGGCGTCACTGATCGTCTGTACGTATATAAATACTTTATAAAAAATTTACACTAAAATACGTATAATCGTTAAAACAAATTAATGTCGCTAATTACTTTTTCTTGATTTAATGATTTTTGACGTTGTTTTTAAATTGTAATAATGTAATCATCTTAGGAGTGCAGTTTATAATCCTTTTTTACCGGTATTTTTTGGATAATGTGCTCAGAAATTCTTCAAGCTCATGGGTGTTTACTCTAGCGATCAATCCAGTAGATGCCAGAATGTTTTCAATCTTATGTAATTGATGTTTAGTGTGCGTGTGAAATGTTTCTTCTTGCCAACACGTGGAATTAGAAACAGAACAGAACGGAACAGAACGGAACAGAATATAAAATTTTAGAAATTTTCTTGGTAAATCTTAGCATACGAATCAACTAACAATGCGATAACTATTCTTTGTTAGTGTAGACAGATGGATACTAAATATTTGGCACTACCAGTAAAATTTTAAATATCTTCGTGTAAGGTACCTTATTTATTGCGTAAGGTTGTAGGCAACATCAAGTTTTAAATTAAAGTCTGTCGTCTGGATAGGACCTTAATACAATATTTTCTCTGCTAAAAAATTAAAAAGTTTCTGCTTTTTAGTTCATTTTTACTTTTCTGAAATTGTCTGGTTTGTCATCGACCTCTCGAACATTTTAAGGTGACCGTTAAACAATTTTACAAAGTAGCTATCTCGTTTGACGACATTTAAACGTTAAGGAAAGTACCAATCTGCACACCGCAACTCAATTATAAAGTTTACTGTCTGGTAATAATTTTTACCTCGTTTTTTCACAATTTGTATCAGGTCAAACCTTTATAAATTTTATATTCGTGTATTTACACGTAGTTAAAATCTTCACTCTCTTTAGAGTGTAAGTACACGTTAACTTATTTGGGGGATATACTAACAAATGGAATATTTAAGATGTCTTTAGTCGAGTGCAATTCCGTACATAAGTTATCGGTAGATTATTCTACCATTAAGTAGTAATTACAACTTTTTACTTGATTACTTTATACTGTTAAATATGTACAGTGTTAGTTTTATTTGTTCTTTTTTTACAATGTATTTCAATTTTTAATAAAAATTTACTCTTGTTATAGTAATAACGCAACGGGCGACGCGGTTGTTTGCTCAGTTTGATACTGGAGCAGACTGAAAATCAGCACTGAGCATTGTGGCTAATGCACAGCATAAGGCTGAGTTTGCGGCCATTTGTCATATTTTTAGTAATAAATTGATATACATTTAGTTAACAATCTTGTATTAACAATAGTGTATGGCAATAAAGGATTCTTATTATTACTATTAATTATTCTATATCCTAAGTTAAGCAACGTGACATCAATAGTCTATCTACTGCTGCTACCCGCTCTCTGTTGTATTTTGTTTAGTCGCCTCGTACGACACCTGCAGGTAGTGGCGGTGTCTACTGTTCTAATCTGCTGTCACCACACGGCAAATTAATTAAGCTACATTGACGGCTTAATCTCTGCATTACCCTTAGTTAATTATAAACAAAGTGTACATATTTGTTATGTAAATTTTGACCAAGTTTCAGAAATAAAAAATAAAAAGTTAATAAATAAATAAATATACTACGACAATACACACATCGCCATCTGGCCTCAAAGTAAGCGTAGCTTGTGTTATGGGTACTAAGATAGCTGTTGAATATTTTTATGAATATAATACACATAAATACTTAATATACACACATATAAACGCCCAGACACTGAAAACCAATCATGTTCATCACACAAATATTTTCCAGCTGTGGGAGTCGAACCCCCGGCCTAGTATTCAGAAAACAGGATCGCTGCCCACTGCGCGATCAGCCGTAAAAAAAAAAGTTCATTGCAAAAAACATTGTAGTAAATGTAGTACTTTGTCACTTAGTCGTGTTTATTAAGGTTGCCTAACGTAAATTAAACTAGCCACACCCAGCTCATTCTGCATCGCTGTACAGGTCAGTGTGTGCAGTCGCCCTAACACTGTAATCGTGATATTTAGCTGACTTCACGCTGCCATCATCCATCATAACGTCTCGTTAGTTGCCTGCAGCGTAATCATTGCGCTCTATATAGTTCCATATTATCATATATTTATCGATATCTTGACTAGCTGTTGCCCGCGACTTCGTCTGCATTTGATTTAGTTTTTTGACGTGGCATTAAATTTAGTTGTTGATCCAAAAAAAAAATAAAGTATTCAGTATCGTTAAGCCTTACATGAGGGGTTTGCTGCTGTCCGCTGAGGAGTTCTGTCCTCTATCTCCAATCACAGTTTGGGCAAAATTAAACACATATTATAACCTCTATAGTACAAAAATAATTATTTAAATCGGTTATAATTTGTCAGAGTTATTGTGTAAAATCGTCAAACACTCATCCCCTCTCCCAAAGGAACCGAGCTTAATGTCGGAATAAAAAGTATCCTATATTACTTCTAGCACTTCCAAGAATATGTGTACAAAGTTTCATGAGGACCAGTTCAGTAGTTTTTGCGTGAAAGCGTAACAAACAAACTTACGTTGACATTTATAATATTAGTAGGGATATCCTTTTATTATCACAATCCTACAAATAATAAAAAAAATGGAATTGCTAACCCACATTTTAAAAAAAGGTAACTTAAACTTATAATTAAAATTTATACTTTTAGAACACATATATGCCTATATCTTATAATAAATGTAACTGGAAGATTTCTGTACATTTATTATATTTAAAAAAAATTGACCGGGGATGTTATAATCGATACTGAGTCTGTCCGGGCATCGCGTGAAAACTACGGAACTGATTTAAATAAAATTTGGTATAGTGGTAGCTGATATTCCGGGTCAACATATAGAATTATTTTTATCCCGATAAACAATAAGTTTCCTCGGGGAAATGAGACGAAAACTTTCATCAATTTTACTTCATAGCTCCGTTAAGTTTGAACCGATTTTAATAATTCTTTTTTTATTGGAAAAGCATACTATCAGGCATGTATTGTCTAATTTTAATAAGGATCTGATAATTATTGTCGGAGATAAAGGACATACTTCACAGATAAGAACAAGTCGCAAGGCATATGGGGCAACGATCAAATGCATGATCCTACTTATATTAAAAAAGCGAAAGTTTGTGAGAATGGATGTATGGATGGATGGATGTATATATGGATGGATAGATGGATGGATGTTTGTTACGCTTTAACGCCACGACGAATGAACCGATTTGGCTAAAATATGTTAGAGATACCTACAATCTAGTCTGGAATAGCTCATATGCTTCTTTTTATCCCGGAAAAGAAAACAGCGAAACAGGATAACATTTTTTTCCGCATTTGACTTTCAAAATCCGCGCAACGGAGTTTTAGATTGACGTGGTTTTTTGGATAGGCATAATTTAAATATAATAAAGCAGTTCAATTTTGTTTGTTTGAACGCGCTAATCTCAGAAAATGGTTTTTGGCTTTTATTATTTTTTTTGGATTGGCAGTAACAATTATGGCTATACAACATCACGCTACGACCAATGGCTACTATCATTAATGAAAAATGTTGCAATAAATGCAAAAAATATCCTTTTCGAGAGATTCTGATGCGTGCGATGCGTGAACGGTAAACGTTACGCCAAAGGACGGAAGTATGAAGTAAATACATAAGAATTGTCGGAATTGTTGTTTCTTTAAAGTTCTATAAATAGTCTGCGACAACTTACGACAATTTTTTAAGTCGACTCATTCGCGGACGAAGTCGCGCGGGTCCGCTAGTACTGAATAATACTTTTAATATCACCATCCTACAAATAATAAAGAAAAATTGAATTTCTAACCCATATTAAAAAAAAAAGATAACTTAAACGTATAATTAATATTTATACTTTTTACAAACACATATATTTTATAAACACATATATTTCAAATCATGTGTTAAACTAGTTTCTCACACGATAGTTTTAATGGGTGATTAAAATCTCAAAGCAAAGCGCAATTTTGCAACAATGCGCAGCACAGCCATATGCCAATTTGCCACTAAGGCAGGTTAATACTAATTAACTAAACCAATACAATAATTACTATATTCTAACTCAAAGTGTAGCGCCATTTCGCAACAATGCTAAGTAAACAATATAATAGTACCTACTGATACATATGGCATCGGATTAGCCACTCAAGTAAGTTAATAACGGTTAACTAAGCAAACACAACCAAATGTCGCTTTAGCGCGGAGCTGGAAAGAAGCGGCTTCTGATCGCCTTAAATGGAGGAATGTGCTTGACCAAGCCAAGGCTCACCCCGGGCTGTAGAGCTTTGATGATGATAACCAAAGCCTTAACGTGCTCTTTGGGGCACGGCGGAGAACAACAGCAATTTTCCTAACTCCGGGCGGCATTTTTAGCTTTTTAACCCAGAACTACGTGATTCCTTGTTGAAATAACACTCTGCGTATAAAAAACTATAGGCAACTATGTCTGTATCAATTTAATACAAATTAATCATTATTTTTTTCAGTCTGAGTAACAACTCAGACTGCATTACTCATAAACGGCGCCGCAAATGAGTAATGTATGACAATTTCCTTTACATCTATCATGGAAACATTCAGCTGGTTGTTTTAAGTGGAATGATGTAAGCGTATGGTTAAGCATTATAAAAGCGTAAAGGAGGAATAGGACTTGGAACGATCTTGAAGATAACTTGGCGGCTCGGTTGTTTGCTCGGTTTGATATTGGAGCAGACTGAAAATCAGCGCTGAGCATTGTTTTTTTTTTTTTTTATATTATTAACGATAGGCCAGCGTTTGACGACAATCATGCCCGTTAGAAAGCAATGATGAGGTCTAGGTTGGAGCACGCTTGCCTAGAAAAAGCCTATTCACTCTAGCCTTGAAGGTACTTAAATTATACGTGGCAGGAAACACAGTTACCGGGAGGGCGTTCCACATCTTAGCGGCACGTATCAGAAACGTGGATAAAAAACGTTTCGTGCGTGTTGATGGGATATCAACCACATAAGGATGCCACCGCTCTCGGTGTCTCGCTGTTCTGTGGTAGAACGGGGAAGGGGGAACAAGATTGTGAAGTTCCTGAGCACACTCACCGAAGTATATCCGGTAAAAAACCGATAAACAGGCAACATTGCGTCGGTGCTGGAGAATATGTAGTTTCGCCTGTGTTAACGAATTGTCGCCTATAATTCTCCTGGCGCGACGATCCACCGAATCCAAAGCTTCAAGTTGGTACTTGGCAGAGCCACCCCACAGGTGACTACAGTACTCCATGCTTGTTCGCACTTGAGCCTGGTACAGTGCGAGGCGTTGACCTGGCGTGAAGTACCGCCTAACCTTATTGAGGATACCAAGTTTTTTAGCTGCCACTTTGGCTTTAGACTCGATGCACTTGCCAAAATTGAGATTGGATGAGATGTTGACACCCAAGAGCTCAATATGGTCGCTATTGTTGCCAGGATAAGGCTGAGTTTGCGGCCATTTGCCGTTTTGTTAAATAATAAAGTGGTAATTACTTAGTTTAAGAACTTGTATTAACAATAGAGTATGGGCATCATCATCATCATCATCACATTAACCCATTACCGGCCCACTACAGAGCACGGGTCTCCTCCTACAATGAGAAGGGACCGTAGTCCACTACGCTGGTCCAGTGCGGATTGGTGGACACACCTTTTTGAACAGCTTAGAAATAACAAGGCCCCAGGTGATGATGGTATCACAGCGGAGCTTCTGAGAGCAGGAGTGAATCCCATCCTGAATAAGCTCAAACATATGTTTAACACCATTATTAAAACTGGTATAACACCAAACGCGTGGAGCAGAGATGTGACTGCACTCTTTTTTAAAAAGGAAGAACAGAGTCTGCTAAAAAACTATAGACCAACTTCACTTCTGAGCCATGTATATAAGCTGTTCTCAAGGGTTATTACAAATCGTTTCGCACGAAGCCTTGACGAATTCCAACCTACAGAGCAGGCTTTCGAAAGGGCTTCAGTACCGTGGACCACATACATACCCTGCGGCAAATAAATCAGAAGACCCAGGAGTATAATCTCCCACTTTGCTTGGCGTTTGTGGACAATGAAAAAGCTTTATTATTTAGAACTCAAGTTCATGCAGGTTTCCTCGCGATGTTTTCCTTCACCGTTGAAGCAAGTGATATTTTAATAACTTAAAAAAGTTAGAGGTGCGTGCTGGTATTCGAATTCGGCCCCTGAAAGTGAACTCGAGCTTCTACCCCCTGCTCTATCACCGCTATACCATGGCCACATAGGATTATTATTATTTTATTATTTGCAAGGGTAAATCTGTTAAGGGGCCCTATGAAAATAATCACCAATATTCTATGGTGATGATTTTCATAGGGCCCTTTAACAGATCCACTGCTGGACTAAACTTCCACTACTTCTCTAGTAGTGTAGCACGCAACCTTCTAAGTCTGCATCGTTACGTCACTACCAGGTGATTTTGCAGTCAAGGGCTAAATTGTAGCTGAAAAAATATTACCGTTTGAGAAGCGCCTACGAATAAATAAATAAATATCGTCATCGATGTTTATTTATATTCATAAATACGAAAATACACACATCACCTTCCAGCCCCAAAGTAAGCGTAGCTTATGTTATGGGTACTAAGTTGACTGATGAATATTCTTATGAATAATATACATAAAAACTTTGAATACAAATATAAACACCCAGACACTGAAAAACATTAATGCTCATCACACAAACATTTTCCAGTTGTAGGAATCGAACCCACGGCCTTGGGCTCAGAGAGCAGGGTCGCTGCAAACTGCGCCAATCGGCCGTCAAATAAAATTGATTAAGTGAAATTGCAGTTTAACGAACCGTTATGTCATTATGGGTAATGATTGTTCACGCGATACCTTCTTACGCCTAAGTAGCATCAATTGAGAGTGTATTATTACGCACACTTTACTTAATAAACCTATTTAAAACATCGTGATTCATCTATAACGCAGGAACGTGTAAGCGAATGTTGCATTTAACTTGGCTAGTTTGACTAGCCTTGATAATTGACTAGCCCGATATGAAATAATCTGCTTTTTGCGAAAATTTAAATAGCTAACATTTTTGTAGCAGAAATAACAAAATATTGTGGTTTAACCAACAAAAGGTACAGGACTTATGTTAGTGTAGTGTTTCTGTTAGTGTAAGGAAATTAATAATTTTACTAAAATTTCCTTCAGGATCTGTTAAATGGTAACGCCTTGCAACGGTTAGTGTTACATTTTCCTGCGGGGTACTGCGTATGCGCAATAAAGGCCAAAGAAAACAATTATTTATAGACACAAGAAAAAAGCTAGCGGCATTACCTTTGTGTCTTGTTAAGGCTTAAACATAGGGAGGCAATTAACATTCTAGACATATCTAGATGAGGTATTCAGGAATTTTAAGCATTCAACCATCGTTTGTACAAAGGAGCAGTGCTACTGATTTTATAGCCTCTAATTGCTCGATAAAACTTAGCAGTGAGTGTTACAGTCGAAGGCGTTAGACGGGCTAATTGCGTACACGGCTGTGGAATCGGAGCCATACGATAAATGTGCTATAATTAAATGTTACTGTGTCATTATTATGAGAGTTATAAGGTTGAGCGTAGGAGTTTTTTAATTTTTGAAGTGCAAACTTTTTAGGCACGTTGGACACTGTGGATAAATAAAAAACATGGAACTCGCGTCATCGTCACCGCACGTTTTCCATGAGCTATATTTTTATAGTGTACTAGCTACTACCCGCGACTTCGTCTGCGTCTGATTTTGTTTTTATCGTATTCAGTATCGCTAAGCCTTAAATGAGTACATGTGACTGTCAATTAATTATAGACAAATAATTTGCAATAAAATAAAATTGCGACTATAATTAAATATCTAAGCTATCCTATCTCTTAAGTTGGACCAGACTGCTCACGTTGTGCCAATTTAATTTAAAATCGGTTTAGTAGTTTAGGAGTCCATCGCGGACAAACATCGGGACAGGAGATTTATATATTATAGTGTATATAATATATATCCATATATTTGGGTGAACAAAAAGCGTGACACTCACGACTACATGCTTTCCATTAGCTATGTTTATAGTGTGTATATATGTGTATGCAGGTATGTACGTAAAATTTACACCGCTTGTAATTTGACATAAATTTATAGTAATTTACTGAGATTAAATAAAATGCTTTGTATTGTACAAAAACATGATTAAAAACTTCATAATCACTTAGGATTTTTTTATCAACCGACGTGTCATTTAAGCATCCACGCAAGCGCAGTTATAAGCCACTAACTAGTAATAAACAAAATTAAACATAACAAAAAGCCAACAAACGTTTAAGTACCCTTTCAAGTGCTTTTTGTCTGCGCATAAACGTGTAAGTTTTAATAACTGTCCATTAACATTGATAAGTCGCTTCATTCGCCATCTTCAAGCCAGCAATTAACATAAAATGGCGTACCAGGTATTATATGCTTTTGTTTTATTACTCGCAAAAGGGCATTTGGAACTTTTTACGCGAAATACGAAATTGGTCGCAACTCGACACGAAGCTGATAAAAAGCGTCGGTGATATAATTCCCGTCTCGCTCTAACTTGTTGCATTCGAGAAGGTGTTAGTGTCTGTATCGTATCGTTATCGTCAAGTAAAAAGTACCTAATTCGGAAATTGTTTTAAGGGGTGTCAAAATAAATTTTATGTTATGTTATGTTATTATTATGTTGCTTGGAAAGCTTCTATGTACCTCATTACCATGTTCTTCAAACTCCTTGGTTAGATTCTTGGGTTGGGAAAGCTTTAGGTATTGGGTATTTTAGTTAAATATTCCATTTTTAGTACCGGGGTGGTACCTTGGAGAGCACGTTAAGCTGTCGGTTCAAATTTCAGTCTTTAGCATGTGATACTTAATAAACGAGAAAGCTGGCCAACCTGCCTTACAGAAACATGTCGAAATCACACATGAAATTTTTCGAACCATCTTTTGCATGTTCTATCAGAAACTGTACCTTCACCAAACACTATCCTGTACTTCTATACGCTTCTGTAGCATTTCTTCCATGTTGGAATTCGTACTGTATTTTTACAGTGGCGTAAATGAACTTTGTCTGTAGCCATGGGTACACGATCGCGTCTCACTAAATACTAACAAGAATCAAAGATCTTAGTTTTAGTTAGCGATCAAAAGAGAGCCGAATATGTGTCACAGGAATATACTTGTTGAAACTGATTGTAACCGGAGCGGACAGATCTTTCCTAAATACGTACATACCTTTAGCAGCATACACGGGTTCCAGGTTACGTAATCATTCCAGGTTAGCTCCTTTCCAATGGAATTAAAAACATGAAAGCTGCCGAAATAATATTTTTTGTGAAATAATTTTAGGCGCCTTTTCATATTAAAAGGTGTGCCAATATTTACTTCATAATGGTAGGAGTACGTGAAACTTAAATGTAATTAACAAGGGTACGTTAAAGTTAAATGAAATTAAAAATCGCGACAATGTCAGGTACATGTAGCTAATATCAACTTTATTACTGAGCAGAGGTTGTCTGGGAGAGATCGCTTTACCGATAAGACCGCCTTTGCACACCTAAACTAGTTTTTTTAATTATTTTTGTAAATGTGTTTCTTTGTATTTTGTTTTTGTGTGTGCAATAAAGAATTTAATAATAATAATAATAACAAATCTCACAGCCCTGGTCCGATACTCGCACGCACATCCTACGAACCTTTGTGTTTTTACGGACACGGTTAGAGATTCTATTGTAATTGCTCTTGGAAGATATTAAAAGGCATTGAGTTTTATATCTTCGAGAAACATTTTCACATTAATTTTAGAGGGACATTGCATTACGCAGTTAGGCACGTAGTGTCGTGCTTAGAAGAATGAATGTAGCCTTTTTGTTTTTAAATACTCAGGTACAATAACAAAGCCTCGAAGGTGCTAGTGTTGGGAAGGTTTTATATAAAAAAGTATAAACTTTATTGTTGGCAATAATGAGTCCTCCTCGAAGCTAGGAACCTCTAGGTTATTCTTATATATCTTGTCACTGCACTTATTTTTTTTTAATATTAAAAATATTTATGTATTTTATTCATCTGTCAGTTATTAGGTTATTATACAATTGATGAGTTTCTTAATGACAAGGTTGCTTGGAATCATCCGGCTCCGCTTTCATCTCTCACAAGATAGAAAATTGAATGTTAAAATGTAAAATGTAAATTATTGATGTTGGAAAAGAGCAACTGCTGAGTTTCTTGCCGGCTTATTCTCGGTAGAATCTGCCTTCCAACCCGGTGGTAGGGTCACTACACATGGACAGACTTGACGTTTCTGCGATACCGCAGAAAGGTGAAAGGTTAGAATTAGAGCAATTTTTTTTTATTACTACAATACACACATCGCCAATTATCCACAAAGTAAGCGTAACTTATGTTATCAGTACTAAGATAACTTCAAATTCAAAATTAAAAATTCATTTATTTCAAGTAGGCCTAGTTTATAAGCACTTTTGAAACGTCAAGTCAGTCTGTTTGTAGTGACTCTGTTCATTATTTTTAATTCAATTTAATTTGCTCAACTTCGGTGCCTTCCTGAAATGCATAAATATTTTATACTATTACGAGTTTCGGAATACAGAAATATGTAAGGTTGTATTTTTAGGTTAGTACCAAGATAGGAAACCACATGACCTACTCGTATAGTCTCTGGAAACTAAACAGCTGCAATAATAATGTCTCATGACTTTGGATCTTGCACCAAAATGTAATGTTTGTTTTTTAAGATAATTTTTAGTCAGTTAAACTAATATTAATTCGCTATCGAGTTAAAGTATTAGAAGATGTTTTCGTGATAGAGCCGTCCATGGAAGTACTTCTACTGTCGCGCTATTTTTTAGCGGGCAAACGAGCAAGTGGGTCACCTGATGTTAAGCGGTCAGTGCGTTGCTGGCTTTTAAGGAGTGTTTTTACCCGCCCCTTCTCCTGCTTATTTCTTCCACCTCCGCCCCGCTTATTTCTGCCACCTCTGGCGTTGGACGCCATTACCGGTGCAACTTTCAGGCATTCGTGTCTTGCCTAGGTTTGTTGGACACAGTTCTCTGCTAATAGGCGATTTTTTTCACTTACATTACTTGGTCTGTCAATTATAAGTATTAAAAAAATACGCAGGACTTGGGGTTTTTAGAAGTATTTATCTACTTCTACGGTCTTGTGCTAACCTTTGGTAGTATGACACGGTAGTTATACTGACGTAAGCGCTAATTTAGTCCAGTGTCGATTGACGTCACATTGACGCTCTTGGCTTGAAGTTTCATGTTCTTTTGTTTTATGTTCTTTTTCAGGGGTTTCTTTTGCGGTTTGTTTCACAAAATAAATAATTTTGGCTTTGTCGACTGTTTAACAATAGTCATTTCAGTTAATAAGGGTGTTACGTAGGACGCTAAACAGAGTTTGAGATGCGTGGAAATTAAAAGTGGAACGCATTTTTATTTAATGCGTTCAGAAAGCAAATTTGTTTGAATCCATAACTGGATAAGCAATATTCTGGATTGAAAAAAAAGAACATTGTTCTAAGCATTTTGTTGCAACGTTTTTTGCGCCTTTTATTTGAAACGATCTATTTCAATGTTAAAATTTATTTGACCGAACAATTGAGTTTACAACGCTAACAATCAACATGATGAAAAATTGTTTTATATACTGTACGTTTAATAGTATTTTGCAAGAAAAAACTTAAACACGCTTAAATGGTGCAAGTAGCATTTTGCTTGAACCATCCTAATGCAAGTTATCCGACTAGTTGAGAACGTTATACGTTGATGTGTTTAGGCTGTATTTGGCTTGCTATCACATAGTTTAGGTTTCTTTAGCATTAGGTAAGCAACTTTTGGGCTATTTTACTAATTTTCTTTTTTCTTAATCTATCTAACATTATATTTAAATCTATAGAAAATAAACAGTTTGGCAATCATAAGTTTGCCCTAGCAAGTATTTTACATGGGTTTCATTTATTTTCCCAATGTACATAAACAGCTAAAAAGGTAATATATCAATATCTGTACGCCTCTTCATCACTCGAAGTGTTTTTTAAACTAAACAAATGCTTGCACTAAGTTAATAAAACATAATATGCATCGCGAATGAGAGATCGATGCCATAAATCTTTTTTGCGAACGCCCGAGGCGCGGCGTAACCGATTAGTAGGTGCGCCGGTATACCACAAGAAACAATATCCAATGTGACAACGGTTCTCTCATTTGTACGTCTAATTGACGGACCCGTCAGAAAAACGGTGTAACAAATTTAAAAGGAAGGTGGAGTGCTTAGAGTTAACAGTGGGCAGCACTCTAAAAAAATATCTAATTTCATTTATTTCAAGTAGGCCTAATTAGGCACTTTTGAAACGTCAAGGATGTCTGTTTGTAGTGACTCTACCACCGGTTCGGAAGGCAGATACTACCGAGAAGAAACCGACATGAAAATCAGCGGATGATCTTTTCCAACATCATTAAACAATTTAACAATCATTGTTCTTTTTTGAGTGAGATGAAAGTGAAGCGGCTTGCTTCCCATTAACGTTGTCATTGAGAAATTTATCAATTTTTTAATAAAATAGAAAGAAATATGTTATTCTATATTCTTTAAACTTATGTAAAGGTAAATCTATTATTAACTTCGGTATCATGTTATAAAAAGAGGCAAAGAGTCTTGTGAATAAATAAAAAGATCAAATGTTGTGAATACTACAGTAGTTGTTGAGATTTTAGTGATAGCTTGTCTGGGGAAGTGCTACCCCAATGATTACTTCCCCCTATATTAGCCCCCTTTATGCCTAGGCTTGGTTACAGGTGTAATCATTGGCACATGAGGCTTAACACCAATGCCAAAGGTTGATGGACACTAAGTGGAACTTTTTATAGCGTGTTTCTTGCATAGCACTTCACAGGGCATGTCAGGTACTCTCTGTTACCATCAACCTGAGTAATTAAACCGAAAACCACGCCCTTCAGAATGGAACACAGCAATGCTGATTTGTGGAAATACTCTGTCACAAAAGCACTACTTACTATTGAGAATTGTAATTTATTGGTTTAACAAGCCCCAGAAGCAAACCTCATTATTAAGAAAGACCAACTTAACTAGCTTTTAGTCGTCTTCACACAGTAAAACATTATCACTGTATACAATACGTAAGCAATAATAAATTATGAGAATAAATTCAACTAATTAAGACGTAGGGTCCACGGAAACATTAAAACAGTAGGTTGGCACTCCAGTTACACAAAATAACAAAATAATTGGCGAATGAAACGTGATGAATTGTTTTTAATGCTGTAGAAAATATGAATACTGTCTACGGCTTAAGTCATTAAGTATTTCTTTCTTTAGTTTATTTTTGTTTTTGTTTGTCTTTTTCTTACCTTTAAGTAATTATAATTTGTATTTTTAAAACCGGAGATATGTTATAATAAGTCATCATCATCATCATCATTATATCAACCCGTTACCGGCTCACTACACGGCACGGGTCTCCTCCCGTAGTGAACCCCTTCGTGTAGGCCGTAGTCAACCACGCTGGCCCAGTGCACCTTTGAGAATATTATGGAGAATTCTCAGGTATGCAGGTTTCCTCACGATGTTTTCCTTTACCGTTGAAGCAAGTGATATTCTAATTGCTTAAAACGCACATTGGAAAAGTTAGAGGTGCGTGCTGGGATTTGCACTCGCCCTCCCGAAAGTAAAGTTTCGAAGGCCGATTGGCGCAGTTTGCAGCAACCCTGCTTTCTGAGCTACAGGCCGTGGGTCCGATTCCCACAACTGGAAAATGTTTGTGTGATGAGCATGAATGTTTTTCAGTGTCTGGGTGCTTATATGTGTTTTCTAAGTATTTATGTATATAATTCATAAAAATATTCATCAGGCATTTTAGGACCCTTAACACAAGCTACGCTTACTTTGGGGCTAGATGGCGATGTGTGTGTCGTAGTATATTTATATTTATTTATAAAGTCGAAGTTCTACCCACTGAGCTATCACCGCTTCTTAATTTTAAATTTATATATTTATCATACTAATCGGTATTTTTTTTGTAAATGTGAACACCTTTAAGTGTCTCGTCACACAGTTTAGAAACAAAACATTATGAATCATTTCCTTTATTATGTATTGCTAGCAAGCTGTTGCTGTTCATTTATTAAACAAATAAAATAAAATAAAATAATACTTCTCAAACAGTGCCAGCAATAAAAGGATGCTTTCACTTTGCAATCGGACGCACTAAAGCAATGGGAACGTACAATGATATAATTTATGACTTCATCGCCAATCGAGGGGTCACGAGCGACTTGAGCGTGGACCTCGGAGACGCTGTTGGTTGTTTTGTGGCGTTCGGAAATCGAATGTCTGTTTCAAATCAAATCATGATTTATACCTCTGAGTCGCGCGATGCGAGTCGAATCCTTGATGGCCTGGTTCATTGTCATAATTGCTTGTAAAAATTTGGTGAAGAAACACTATAGCGATGTGTAGGACAAGAGATGACGAAATAAATTGGGCTAGTAAGTCAGCCCACCCAGCTAGTTTGCGTTACTATTGTTATTGAAATGAATCAAATCAAATCAAATGATAGTATTTTTTAACCGAACCAGAGAAGGGAGGCCTTTTAATAACAGCTTTCTCGTATATTCGCAATTGTAACCTTTGAAAATGCATGTAAAATTTTTGTGGTGAGTACAGATTTCTCGGTGTCAAATAAAATAATTTCATATATTAATTAATTGTCAGCGTCGATAGCGTAGAATGTACGAAATAATTGGCTTCAAGGTGGTAGAAGAATATAAACCGTCAGTAGTGTTTATATCTTTATTTCCACGTAGGCAATGTGTTTAAGTTTTCAATTATTATTCAGAGGCACGTTGATATTAGCGTTATAAGTGACGAATTCTAAATAGATAACATTTTTATAACAAGATTGTAACAATAAGAATATCGTTAGTCAGTTGAGCTCTTAGACTTTAACAGTTAATTTTCAAAAGATATTACGGAATACGGAATATGTAAGAGATTTTGTTTTTCAGCGAATACATTTACAGCTAATTCCTTGTATCGAGATGCCGCTTAAGTTTCTTTCGCATTCATTTTCAAGCTCAAGAATATAGCAATATAATTGCAGTTGAATTCTGTCAACTTTATCTTAATTACGATTATATTATTTCAGATAAAGTAGAAAAAGCAATGCAATTTTGACATACGAGTATGTATGAAAATTTAAATACCCTTTTATGAAGTGAAACTTCTTATGCAACTTCCAACAAGGTTGAGTTAAACGTTTAACGCTACTATGATGGGTTTTTATGTCATCGCCAAGGTTCATACAATGTGGAATACACCGTTTCTCATTCGATCACCGAAGTTAAGCAACATCGGCCGCGGTCAGTACGTGGATGAGTACACCGCGTGATGCTGCTTTGTTTTGAATAGAATCTAAAATAAATGGAAAGTCAATTTTTATGGCTTTTTAACCTTGTTTTAAATAAAATTAAAATAGAAAAAAAGAAAAAGAAAAGGTCATAAAGAGGAGAGATCGGGTTCTGTGGGATTGCTACCCACTATAATACCCTCGGTAGCCAGCCTCAGTACATATTGGGAGGCTCCGGGATCTCCTAGGATCGGACCAGTGCCTACCAGTGACAGCCTAGTTTATTAAATTTCGTTTTGGGGGGTCCGAAGCCCGATCCCCGCAAGCAACTTTTACTTTTGGTAATGTTTAAATTGAAAATTTGCGCCGTCGATCTTGGTGCATCATAGCACCTTAACCATGTCCCGCTTAATAAGATTAGTATGTGAGCATTGATTTAATATGTAACGTGAAAGAAATCGTTATCGCCAATGAGGGCTAAAGTTCCAGTCCTATGGCTAGAAGTAGGACATTAATAGGTTGGATATGATGATGACAAACATACCCGACCTAATACAAGTCAAGAACAAACCTCACTTAACAGAATAATTCAAAACAGTATTACATGTACGCCAAGCTGATAATAAATGAGTCAAATACAATGAATCAAGACGTTTCCCGTCGCTTGATGCTTCATAATTAATCTCTGCTAGGATCACTGTACAAGAGCATCGTTATAGCAATCGTTAAATAACATGGATGTGTCCCGAAAATATCTTAAAGACAATGTTGCATAGCTGCATACATAAGACATCCTTTACGAATCAATAATTATATTTTTAAAAACCGACTAAAATTTCTATTTGTTAAAGCTTTTTTTATGAATCACTTGAGATTTTCATAACTTTTCATCGTTTATTTGTGATATATTAAGATCAGCATAAACAGTTCAAACATCTTGAGTATAAATAATGGTTTGTCGCTCGGTTAGATAACAAATCGGTAACAGTTCTCATTCTGATAATTTCAGATAATTACAATTATTGCAAACTGTAAACTGTAAGATTAAAACCAAAGTTACTTGATACCATGATATGGTAAAATATTATGTTTGTAATAAAGATTCCAATTATATAATAGACAAAACCTAAAACTTACCTCCCTGATTATCACCAACACATACCATGCTCACTATTTTAGAGGTTAGTGCATTTTAAAATTTGGTTTATTTAAGTTGTACATATAACATTTAGGCCTCATAAGAAGGCTCAGCGGGCGATGGAGAGAGCTATGCTTGGATTATTTCTACGTGATAAAATCAGAAATGAGGAGATCCGTAGAAGAACTATAGTTACCTACATAGCTCAGCGAGTCGCGAAGCTGAAGTGGCAATGGGCAGGGCACATAGCTCGGAGAACCGATGGGCGTTGGGGTCTTAACTTCTTAAGGTGCTGGAATGGCGACCCTGCACCGGTAAACGATGCGTAGTTCGGCCCCCAACGAGGTGGACAGATGACATCAGGCGAGTCGCTGGGAGCCGCTAGAGGCAAGCGGCCTAGGACGAACTGCCTAATAAGGACCTATGTCCAGCAGTGGACGTCGATTGGTTTACATATAACATTTTAGTTTAATGTCGCATATTTGTTTATTTATTATTATATTGATCAGCAGGGGTGATGCTTATAAAATAGAAATTCAACAGTGTTATATTTTCAAATGAACAATTACCCTGTCTTAAGACAATATTGTCGAAATACTGCACTTGTCAGAAGATGCTTCGTTAAAATCAAACAAAGTGAGCTAATGAAGTAATTATTATAATTAACAGAGCCATCAAGTTTAATAGCCCATTTTGAAACATCGGTTCTTTTCGAAATGTAATAGAAAACTTTCTAGAACACACCCTTTTGTTTCTCTTGAAGATAACATTCAGGATGGCGTACAATGAGATGATATTACCCATCGATTAATAAATTCAAAATTCATTTATTTTCAGTAGCCTATTTTATAAGCACTTTTGCTACGTCAGGTAAGCTGTTTTTATAGACTGTACCACCGGTTCGGAAAGCAGATTCTACCGAGAACTCATTCAGAAAGATACTTAGTATATTCTCTGTTTATATAAATTCATTTTAATTATTTAAACAACTTAATTGCATAATATAGGAAAAACACACAGAAACACTTCCTTAAACTGTGTGCAAAAATATATGTGCAAAAAGCGGCCTTACACTAAAAGTGAACTCTTCCAGGTTACCTTAACTATTGGAATCAGGCAATGAGTGACAGGAAATCGCAATTCTATACATATAATTACATAGATTTACACACGAATCAATACATAGATAATAAAATAAAATAATAAAAGTACGTACACAAATACACATACATACACATATAGTATTAACATATTCGTAGTGACAAATTAGTGCCTCTTTACACGACTTTCAATAATTGCAAGGTACTTAGAACTTTGAATGTCATCGGGGAGTGCATTCCACAGCGTTGGCGCTCGATCGATCGCTGAGAGCCTTGGGATGTGCACCATCATCATCAAGTCAAACGATTGACGTCCACCGCTGGATATAGGTATTTTTAGGGCGTTCCAAAGTCCACAATTCTGTGCCGCTTGTATCCAACGGCTCCCGGCGACTCGTTGGATGACATCTGTCCACCTGGTTGGTCGACCAACACTGCGTCGTCATGGTTGGCAGCGGAATCACTTCCGGAGATTCTTGACACCCCCTGCCCCGCTGTTACCATAACCGCTGCCAGAGCCAGGAATAGCGGAGCTACCGGGAAATGGGGGCTGTTGTTTTTTGTACTTCCCAAAAAGTTTTGCCAATAATCACCACGCTTGGCACGTGGGTTGATGATCACAGGGCTGATCCTTTCGCACCGATAACGCCGCTGGCCGTTACTGGTCAGTGTCACAGTTCTACATATATAAGGTTGAATTGTTATAGTTCTACAAAAAATGTCGGATTGCTATTGATCAAATATTATTTATCAAACGATGTAAATCTAACGTTACCTAGCCTATTCATCGAAATCTGTGTACCTGTTTAGGTGGTACTTACTCTAAATTTAAGAGGATGCATTCAAATTAAACCTCCCTTGGGCATTGGTAAGCTTACTTTCCTTAGGCTTATTAGAATAAGCCCGAGGAAAGTAATTAATATATATATAAGCCGTGATAGCTCATTGGGTACGAGCTCGACTTCACTTTGGGGGGGGCCGAGTTCGAATGCCAGCCTCTGACGCCTCTAACTTTTCTAAGTTATGTGCGTTTTGCATGCCTGAGATATCTGCATAATGTTCTCGAAGGTGCGTGGAGTCCACCAATCCGCACTGGGCCAGCGTGATGGACTACGGCCTTAACCCCTTCTCATTGTACGAGGAGACCCATGCTCCGGGCCGGGAATGGGTTCATGTGACCAGTGGCGTGCACTTCATACATGCACAAAAGCACTGCATACCCTAAAACTTTTGTACAACTCATATAGGGGAAGGATTTTTCAAAGTTATGCCATCTTCCTTCTTTATGCATACCCTGGTCAAAAACCCTGTGCACGCCACTGCATGTGACGATGATATATACCTATATATATATAGATAATTCGAATTTATAAAAAAAAAAAAAATGGGCCTGAATGGCGACATCACACAGGTAAACGCAGCGTTGGTAGACCTCCGATTAGGTTATTGATCCAGAGGTTTTTCTTAGAACCGCTACTTCTAGTAAATATATGCCAATTATTTGACATGATGACCATGGTGATAAAACAGTTAATACAGCGTTTGAATGCAATATAGGCATCATAATATAAGTGCCTGCTACAATTTCGTGAGATCACAAGTCTCAATAAGATTTCTTGCTTTTATTCTGTAATTTTACAACCGATGTTGGTATAAGTGGGGTAATTTACTGGTGTCTCTCAATTATTTTGTCGTAAATTAACTCTTAAGAATCGGCCGATGGTACGTGATCTCATAATGTGCTGATTTTAATATGAAATTTTAATATTTACGGATGTGGTGCGAGTAATCGATTCCGATGAAGCTATAAATTATTATAATGCCTTTGCAAATTATTTTTGCGGACGCTCTTTTTTGATTTAGACCCCGATAAAAATCGTGAGCACAGGGCCGTTGCAACATTGTTTGTTGAAGTTTTATGTTTTTTTATTTCAAACAAATTGCATACTCACATAGTTTGTACGAGAAAATGTTTTCTTTATTTGTTATCATTAACTAAATTATGATTATAAATCGTGCAAATATGTGTAACCTTCGACGCAAAAAGGGAAGTATTATAATATTTATATTATATGAATAGAGCAATCTGCTGAGTTTCTTGTGGGCTCTTCTCAGTGGAATTTGCCCAGTGGCGTGCATCGGGTTTCTATAGGTATCGTGTATAGGCTATTAGGTATCGTGTTTAAGGATTTAATTTTTGTCGATGCAGGAATTTTAGACATAAAACAAAATGTATGTTATCCATATTACAATATAGTTACCAAAATAATGGCAATGCAATAAAATGGTAACTACGTCCTGTAGGCTTACTACTATCGCTTAAAGCAGTGTTATATCAAAATAAGACGTATCAATATTTACATACAAGTCGTGTTAGCAAATAGTTGACTGCTATAAAATGTTAAGCCAGAGGTTTCCAACCTTATTAAGCTAGCGGCGTATTTACAAATTCAAAATTTTGTCACAGCACCCGCGTGTTTCTTTTTTATTTACTCGTGGGGAATTTCTCATGGATATCACTACAACACGGGGAGGTGCAGTGGTTATGCCACTCTTACCGACTATAACCTCATGGTGTTCCATCTCAACGCCTGGTGACTGGGTCATGGGAAACAGCACCCGCGTCCTAAACCAACTAGTTAAAATAGATAAGTACTACTTAGTTAGGCAGATAGGTACATAATATAAAACATCCTTATTATGAAACTAATAAAATTATAAATAGTACATTTTAACAAAGAATTAAGTAAAATAATATTGCGCCAACAGTGGGATAGCTGAGCTTACTGGTCTCCACAGATTTTTTTAAAGTGTGGGGACGAGCTGTTACACCGCTCCGTATATACACATTATCAAAAAAATATTCTTGACCTTTTTAGAGAACAGCAGGACCGCTATGCGGTACCCCTCTGTACATTCTACGGCGCCTAGGATGGGATGTTGGGTATATAAATTAAGCTTAATTTGGTACTCCGCGAAAAGCAGGAGAATCTGTATATACACGAGATATTGACTTAACAATTATTCATGGTAAAGTAAACATCTCCGGATGTTACTTCAGTTTCGGAGCGAAACGTGCGTATAATGTAAAAAGTCTGTTTGGCGTGGAGTAGAACTTTAGAAGGATTTAAGAAATTATGAATTACACCATATCGATTCCCCTGCTTTTCGCGGAGTATAGCAAATTAAGCTTAATTTTTATATCATGGATTTCCGCAAAGTAACGCTTGCTTCTATCCAATATTTCAAAATGGGACGTTGTGCTTAAGCATTAAATTCTACCTTTCTAATTTGGCAATAAAGTGAAAAATAAAGTGAGTAATGTTTTTAATTCCCTATATCTTATTTGTGAGAAGGATTTTTTTTTATTTAAATTTAAACCTCAGTCCGTACCTGCATTTGCCCATCGCCCTTCGTGGAGGTCTTCGTGCGAACATCGCAGCATCGCTTCACTCCCCTATAATAAATTGATCACTGTTAAATTTTTAATGCACACCTTACTAACTTGTATTATCGAGATTTTGGACTTATTATAGCAAGTATGGATTACAGCACCTTGAAGGATAAAGGAAGAAGAAGAAGAAGAAACAGTAAGGAGTATACAGTACACAATGTAGACATGCAAAGGCAGCCTTATTGCTGCAAGCACTATCTTACAGGCAACCTTTGATTTAAATTTTTAAAGGAATTTCTAAATCCCTATCCCTACTAATATTATTTTATAAATGTCAATGTAACTTTGTTTGTTACACTTTCACGCAAAAACTACTGAACCGATCCTCATGAAACTTTTTACACATATTTTTGGAAGTGTTAGAAGTAACATAGAATACTTTTTATCCCGACATTAAGCTTGGTTCCTTTGGGAGAGGGGATGAAAGTGTTTAACGGTTTTACACCATAACTCCGACAAATTATAACCAATTTAAATAATTATTTTTGTACTAACTTTGCGTAGATTTGAATGTGGTTGGAGATAGAGGACAGACATCCTCAGCGGACAGCAGCAAACCCCTCATTTAAGGCTTAGTGATATAGGCTGAATACTTTTAATTTGTTTAGACTTACAACTGAATTGAATGCATGAAATCAAAAAAACAAAATTAAGCGCAGACGAGTCGCGGGCAACAGCTAGTACGATATAATTAAATTACATTATTTCTAAGGTACCCAATAATTGACGATACTGATGTGAGCAAGAAGAAAATCATCGCCTATAAACAGAGCATAAGGAACACGTTCTGCATACTGCTGCCCTGTGTCCATCAAACCGAGGCGTTCAGAATCATGTGCCTGTGAATACACCAGCAAACACGCCGGCAGAAATATGGTATGGCGGAAATAGCGGTATTACTTCCCGCGCGAGCTTTACTGCAAAAAGCTTGTACAGTCATCTTGTCACTATCAACATCATCATATCAACTCATTACCGGCCAACTACAGGGCACGGGTCTCTTCCCATAATGAGAAGGGTTTGAGGCCGTAGTCCACCACGCTGGCCCAGTGCGGATTGTTGTATTCCACATACCTTATATGTATTTTAATATTTGTACCACCAGCAGTCTATTCTCCTCTTCTTTTTTTTCCTGATTCCTAATTCTAAGGTTGCCTGGCAGAGATCGCTATTAAGCGATAAGGCCGCCTTTTGTATTATTACTTCTTTCGATATGTTTCTGTTTTTGTTATATTTTAAATATGTTAATGTTGTGGTATACAAATAAAGAGTTTAATAATAATAATACCTTTGAGAACAGTATGTAGAACTCTCAGGCATGCAGGTATCCTCACGTTCACCTTCCTACACCGTTGACGAAAGTGAGATTTAATATGAATGCATCCTCTTAAATTTAGGGTGCCTCCTAAACAGGTACACAGATTTCAATGAATACCCCATTCATTGAAATACCTGTTTAGGTACACAGATTTAAGGTTTAAGGTTAGGTAACGTTAGATTTACGTCGTTTGATAGATAATATTTGGTGACTTGCAATTCTACCTTTTTGTAGAACTGCAGCAATTCAACTTTTATGTAGAACTCCAACAACTTCACAGGTAATACAGTAACGTATTTTATATAGGGAGATAATAGTAAAGTAGTAAGACTTGTTCCATTCAGCCTCCCGAATCGTCAACCTCACCTACCCGTGGTGCACCCTGCTGACTTACCGACGAAGCTCTGATAACCGAGTATTGGCGGTATAACCGTACTACAGCAGTCGGTCCAAATTTCACTGACCGGTAACCACCGCTTCTCGCTATACCTATAACTAAGCATTATCATCAATAGCCTGTAACAGTCCAAAGCTGGACTAAAGGCTGGGCAACGCTAGGATTTACCCATACTCACCACGCTGGGCAGACGGGTTGGTGGTAGCTGTAGATGGTAAATGAGATGAAATTAAATAAAAATACACTCTATTGTACACCAGAACAGAATAGATATTAAGAAAACGAAGTTTTATAAGCATTCGTTCACTGTCAAAGCTACTGAATTGTGGAATGCACTCCCATTGAACATAAGACAGTCGAAGTCACTGGGCAAATTTAAAAATGCTGTTAAGGCTCATTATCTCGCTCAGTAAAGACGACTATTATTATTTATCTACTCAAACTCATATTTAAGTATTTATGGCATGTTAAAATATGTATGAGAATTTTTATTTTTTATACCAGACTACACAAATACAATAAAACTATTGATAAACAATAGTATTATTGTATTTGTGTAGTCTGGTTTATGTATTAGTATGTAGATATTTGTATGTATGTACTAAATAGTGGAACCCACTTATTCGTTTTTCTTTTTAGTTTTCCTAATCCTAAGGTTGCCTGGCAGAGATCGCTACTTAGCGATAAGGCCGCCTTTTATATCCTGCTTCATTCTTCATGTGTTTGTTCTTTTTTTTTGTCTCGTTGAGTGGTGTAGAAATAAAGAGTATAAATAAATAAATAAATAAAATAAGAATTACATCAACAAATATTACGCAGGTACAACAGGCTAAGCGCGTCCAAACTTTGGTCACGTGTGCACTTCACGTGAGATTTTGGTCAAGCGCTAGTCTATTATAGTTAAAAAAAAATAGCACACAAGACGCCGCTGCCCGACTCTGTTATGTTCCCTTTGGTCGCCACGTACGACACTCACACACTAAAAGATTATGATTATTCTGTCAAACAATTATTAATTGTAAAGTCAACATCTCAACTTGTCTCTTGATCTGTATTTATATCTCTGTAACTACTTTTTTTCTTTGGTGTACAATAAAAGTGCATTCATTCATCAATTCAATCATTCATACATCTCCTGAGGATGCTTCGGTGTCGGAGCAAAACGTGCGTAGAGGGTACATTGCCGAAGATCTATTTGGTGTGGAAGTATAAGGATTGAAGAATTGTATAGCCAATTAAGCTTAATTTTCATAATATATCATGGAATTCCGCAAATTTACGCCTGCCGCTTTCCAATGATTATTCCAAATAACCGAGATAAAACTAACAGTCTAACAAGACAACCGATAAACTTTAAATAGATTTATAATATAACAAAGTCAACATTTTTTAAATTTAAATTTTATTTATTTTATTTTATCGCAAATGAACTAGAGTAACAAGTTACACATCAGTCACGTTTGTAATTGAATAACGGATTAAATATATATATGTGAGTATGTGAACGAACTGTAACATATAATCAATAGCAAAAAGCGATCATGCCTAGAGGTATCTATCCAAGTGCCTATCTGCCAAAGATTACAATATAATTACGATACAAACTGCTATATTAATCTCTCGTACACACATTTTAATGGTAACGCTATCATTCAATTATCGCCGATAGTAAATTAAAAGAAAAAGAAATAAATTACAGCGAATAATGCAATGGACCTGATAGTGTAAGAGCTGGCAACTTTAAAAACAACCGTTAATTTTAAACCAACTCAGATGGTATGATAATAAGTTGGTTAAAAAAAATTATACGATCATCGCCCACGTACAACTTCTGATGAGAATAGAAGCTAAGCTGAGCTGCTGTGTTTCTTGCGGGTTTCTTCTAGTAAAATTTGCTGTCCGAACGGTAGAGACTTTCTACAAATTATTAAGACAGATTTGTCGCATCTACACAACCTATGGTGTAAAAATAAAGAGTTTTAATAAATAAATACTACTATAAGCAATATAGATGCGTAAAGTCTGTCTTTTGTCTGCGTTGTTGTGAGTTAACCTAGTTGAAATTAATAAATTCTGAATTGAAATTAAGAACACTCCCGATTTGAAGCAAGAATCAAAAATAAATTATTGTATTCATATCAGAGCTATGATTCCGCTGACATTTACGTCTAGGGCCTGGCTCCGTGTTTAGTCCACCTGAACCATCCGTTATACGTAGGGCCGTTGACGCATGTTGTGTGACTCCAGCCAGTTGCACTCACTCTAGAAACTTATCAGGCCATCCAGGTCGCCGAATGCTTCAGAAAGTGAAACTGAGGAGCCAAATGCCAAAAACCCATGCATACCTCAGATTATCATACCCCTAAGTTTGCAAAACATGGTCAATAATTCACTCATAAACGGTGAGGCCTGATGAACACAGGGCATAAATTTTGGCGTAACGTGTTGCTATGTTTATAGATGGTTTTTCACTTATAATAACTATGCAAACAGATGGGCGCATTTCGCAAGAGCAGTACTTCCACTACCTAAAAGATGCTCTCACGACTTGACTGCTGTGTGTTGTGGCTTGACGGACACCTCTTAGACTATGTAATGAAACGTTTCAATTGTACCGCCGATGTTAATTATTAATGAAACTGTAATAGAGATACAAGTTTCGATTTTAAAGGCAGCCATCTCGGCGTAGGCGAATCCATAAATAAGGGTTATACCTATTTATGTTAAGCTGATCGCCTATCGAACAGTATGCGTTTTATCAAAAGGAAAAGGCTGTGTAAATTTGCATTACTATTTCATCGCATATCGACCGATAGTGCTGATTGAGTTCGAATTCCAGCACGCAACTTAACAACTTTTCTAAGTTATGTGCGTTTTAAGTAATTAAAATATCACTGGCTTCAACGGTGAAGGAAAACATCGTGAGGAAATGCCTGAGAGTTTTACTTAGTGTTCTCAAAGGTGAAGTCCACCAATCCGCACTAGGCTAGCGTGGTGGACTACGGCCTTAACCCATTCTCATGGGTTGATTTGATGATGATATCGACCGATTGCTAGTCGATTGGCGCAGAGGACAGCCAACAGACTGTTGGCTGTCCACTGCGCGACTGCAACTGGAGAATGTTCGTGTGATGAATGTTTTTCAGTGTGTGTTGAAAAAAAATTCCGCCTAACATGAATATGAATAAAAACCCTATTTCGAGAATTATCAAGAGTAAAAAAGGTTTTGTTGCCATTGGCGCGTAACGTGAGTGTCTGCACGGATAATGGTAAAATCTGCAAATGTGATAGCCTAACCAATTAAATAAACTGTGATTAGCAGTATGTGTCTCTGAAACTACCTCCCAGCTCGGCTAGCAAATCCAAATAATTATCGAAATAATATGTGTGTAAACAGCGATAAACTTCTCCTATTCCATGTTCCCGTGCTTTAACAGGTGGACACGTTAATAATATCTCTTGTCTAATAATAATATCTCTTGGATATAATTTTTGTCTCCTGCCTGTGTTAGCCCTCCTGTCAGTGGTGAGCGCGCTTGTCTTATACCTAAGTCGTTATGTCCCGAGTATAATTTCTGTGGTATGGTAGTAGGCTTCGGCCGTCGCTAGTTGCTATCCCACCGACAAAGACGCCATATTTTTGTCGGTGGTCAAGCGGTTTATTTAGTGTTCCTGTAAAATTTCGCATAACAAACCGATTAAGGCTACTTAACTGACATACGTAGCAGGTTATCCCGCAACCATCTAAGACTGCATCATCGCTTAAAGTGGTAAATGCTCGTGAGGCTAACATCTGCCAGCGTCACTTCTACCACGACCATTCTAACGAGGTTGTAGTCACAAAAATAAGTTTTATCCCTAAGTCGATTTTTAACATAAATGCCAGTCTATACTCGCAAGCTTCGCACATAAGGCAACAAAGAATGGGGGCACGTGCAGATTGGCTTGCTATAATTTATCTTACCATTACATTGTAAGAGCATTATATAAATGGTGAGTTATTAAATTTATTTAATTAGTTGACACGCGAGCACGTTAGTTCTTTAGTTCTATGGGTGATATAGTTTAATACAATGCTTGAGAATTTGATGAATTTAGCCGCTCAGTACCGTACAGTAGTTGGTTGCAGGTAGCAGGATGTATATATCAATTATATATTTTATATAATTAAAATAATTACTTATATATATAAATATCCTGCTATATATATAATATATATATCAGGATTAAAAACCAACTATCCTTATATTATGAGACTGGCAATTAGCAAAATATTGCATTTCTTTGGCTCAATATTTTGGACAGATTGGATTTTCAGTTCGTAATATTCAATAGGCGTCAGAAATATGCAGTGAAAGTACTAAATGAGGCACGTGCGACGTGTGCAACTGGAGTGCGTCCAGCATTACACTGAACGACGTTTATGCAAATTATGGGTTATTAAATGTATATAATTACTTCCTTGGACCATGTAATATGTAAAACTTACGAATTTTCTAATTTTGGAACAGAGTACGAACATTCTCGGCACCTGTTTATAACGTCGAACTGAATTTCTCAGGTGGTGTGAAAAATACGCGAAAAAGGGAAAATGATGCGAGTAAATTTTTACAATGCGCGCGAGCAGCGTCACGAAAAACCGACACCTTGAAGTTAGCTATAGTCAACATTGTACAAATAAACGATTGTAGTATTTCGTCTACGGGCTAATTCCAGTGAACTCATTAAATAAGGCGTAAGATTACTTTTTGAAAAGATTTTTATCTTGTTATGCCAAAGAAGTCAAGTTAACTTCTACCGCGTGTACATACACATATACGTGTATACACGTACACACACATTTTTTTTTTAAATTTGTATAATTACCGAGCCAATGAACCATCAAAGCCTATTTCTTGCCACCTTTCTAATCTCAGATCGACGGCTATAAGTCCAACCTTCTGATGGATTCACTACGCACCGTAGTTAAGACATCAAACGCGGCCCGTGCTAACCTAGGACACCTGCTAGAAGGTGTGCGAACATCGTTATATTGTACGACATTTATAAAAATGGTGGGTTATTAAATTTATATAATTATCCAGACAGGACAGATCACGCGAGCACGCTAGCCTCTTTGGGCGATATAATATTATGGTCGGGCAATTTGTTATTTTATTAATTAAAATAAAAATGCTACAAAGTTTGCAATAAAATATTGTTGTGTAATAAATTGTGAACGTCGTACGTTGCTTTCGTGATTAAAATTTATGTAGCACTACCGGTTTTTATGTGGAAGTATGTACGTCTATTTGGTTTAACAATAGAATAAAAGTCCGGTTTTATTTATTTTGGAGCCCTAGATTGCATTCCGTTTTCAAATCGACATCCCGATTTTCAGTTAGATGCGATTTTTTTTTTTATTTATATAGTTGTTTTTTGAGAGTGCAATGTGCGTGATTTTAATAGTATAATTACCGACATAGCCCAACGAGGCGCTATGCTGAAGTGGCGATTGGCGGGACATATAGCTTGGTGATCTGATAGACGTTCGGGTCCCAGGATGCTAGAGCGGCGACTGCAGAATAGCGAGTGTAAAGCATAATGAACTACGATCTTGCTCACTTAAGTTAGGTCTTTTTGTTTCGAGACTACCAGTAGTTTTGCCAACGTGTAGTTGTCAATGGGGAGTTGACAAAGGGGAGTTGTCAATGCGAATTAAGTATTGCTTACTTTTAGCCAAGTTTCAAGGAGAAAACGATTTACTTTACTTCACTGCAAGTCTTACAAAACTGGAGTCACGGAGTGGACTTAGAATTCATTGAAATATCTACAGCAGAGAATTGGTACAGTTGTCTAGATCATAACTACCCGGTGTATATTCAATTTGATATTCCTTGGTTTTCTGTAACCTATAGGAGGAATAGTGGGTAATGTGGTTAATAAGACTGTTTGAATATGTATAAATGTAATTGAGCTAAATTAATAAAGTCTACCACTACTCGATTGTCTTTACTGGGTTCCGTCCATCTGAGTAACTTCGTTGCACACTAATTCTTTAGCACGGAAAAACTTATGATTGTTTAAAACAAACAACTTAGTTTCTTTTTCTTCCAAAGTTTCATAGCTTGTTTATGACACAAACTCTTTAAGCCATAAATTTGATAGAAAAAACATGTTATGTTATGAATTTCTATTCCATTGATGATTGAATGCAAGAATGCACTTATAATGTATACTACAAAAAAAACAGAAAAATTGTAAATAACCATGTCACACTAAGCATATAATTTGGCACAATGCACACAAAGATTACTTACTTAGTATGTTTTAAAATATAAAACAAAAAAAATAAGTACGATAAAATAAATAAAAACAAAAAAACTAAAAAAAAGATTTTCTTTATGAAAGTGTGCTTTTATTATTTACTTAATAATTACTTTAAAATAAACACACTAAATAGTAACGAAAAGATTGTTGAAATTATAAGATAGGTACGTAAACAAAGATTTTAGACGGTATTTCGTGGACAGGTACACGCGTTTTAGTACTCGAAAACAATTTCGTATTTCACAGTACATATTCCGTTAGTACGTTCCATCAATCACTCAGCGCCCTCTGGGGCCGGACTAGGCATGTCGTGACATGTTCCTCGCGACCCGCGTGAACTAGCGACCCCGTCGGATTTCATGGTGAAATAGGAATGGTTAGTGATCAAAGGAAAGGTTTCTTGTAACATTTGAAAAGTCACTTGCGATTAACGTACAAGAAATAGAGATTAAGAAACTGATTTCTCCAAATAAATAAAGAGATTAACAACTGATAATATTTTTATGGTAAATACTCATTTCACTTAAGTAAACTCTAAGGACATTTAATTCAATTCGTAAAAAGATGAATCGCTGAAACCACCTCCGAACGCCGAACGAAGTTTACCGAACGCTGCCCATCGGCAGCGTTCGGTAAACTTCGTGCGTTCGTTAATGAGAAGATGAATGGCGCAAGAGCATTAATGAGGGATGCTGTATCTATGACGAAGCTTGGCTTGTCGTTTTTGCTCAAAAAAGGATACGAAGGCATACCACAGGTTCTTCAGATTGCGCCGAAGGTCAACTGCCATATTTGCGGTCGTAAATGACGCCCGCGCATCGTCGTCATACAAAAAAGTGTAGGTCAGACTATGTTTGAACCGTCTCTCAGGACGAACAGCCAATTTATGTATGGACTGCTATAGTTTATTGTCTATTGATGATGATGGTGATGATGCTGATCTAGTTTCTGTATAGTTTATCTGTTATTTCGCTGATAAGACCTTAATCAATTTCAGAATAAATGAACTATAATGATATTATTAGAACTCACATTAGCATTTATAATTTTAGTAACGGCCTTACGATTTGTATCGAAAGTGCAATCTTAACAAAAATGAGGTATCACAGCAAATATTCAAAGGAGAAAAGGACGACATCACCCCTCAAGTGGTTAATGGATAGGTGAAAAAGAGACGGCGACAGAGTGCAATGTTCATTAAAGAGGGTCAGTGGGGGATAATTTCCCCCCATCCCGGGGGCTATCCTGTGGTCGTCTTTTTAATTTGTTCTTGGATTTCAGGGATGTGAAAATTATTCCGTTCAAAAATAAATAAGTTTACGTTGCTGTTTTTTATGAGTTTCAGGAAAACTCATTTTTTTGGCCAAAGATTTTAAGTGCTCGGCTAGTGTATGTTCAAAAATTGTATGCAATATGTATCACACAGTAAAAAATAAAATTTGACTAAAAAAATAATTGGCAATTGTATACTCTTAACAGTAATCTTATAAAGTGTGTAAACAATTAAACTTTTGATATTTGCAAGATACTTGGTTTATGACATTGAGTTGGTAGGTATTCTGATATAAATACGACTGCATTATCGATACACTTTTGGATAACAAGGTTGGCCCGCTAACATCTTAGACTGCCAGTATGCTCTTCTTAACAACACATTCAGTGAAAGTTTTGAAGGTAAAGGGTAAAAAGTCTGGAGTTGCGTATATAGGTAACTAGTGGTATTAAATGCTGTGCTAAGATAGTTTCTCGATCTTAAAATTATGAATGAATGAATACATTTTGATTGTACACCAAAGAAAAAAAGTAGTTATGCTTTAATCGTTAAGCTGTCTATATATAGCCAAATCCCAGGTTGCAAGTAGAATTAAATGTCGTAGGCTATTAATTTCCCGATCATTTTCTCGATAATTTTCCCGGTAGCAGCCCTGCGCTGCCGAGACAGAGATGCCGGCAGGCGCGGCGTCTTATCAACGAATTAATTCTAGACTAACGAAGACCGGGGGCGGTCGCGATTAACGAAACCACCCTGTGCTAGAGAGCTAGGTAACATCTAGAAAATTATAAATTATAAATTAGGTATGCTTACTCTTTGGCACAAAGCACACAGTTTCAATAGTCCGTTCACAGTTATTTTACCTGTGTCACTCAACATGTCATGTTATCGTTACACCAACGACTGTAGTTTTAGAGCTTTTTTAGAGAGACGGCCGATTGGCGCAGTGGGTAGTGACCCGTCTTTCTGAGTCTAAGGCTGTGTTTTCGATTCCCACTACTGGTAAATGTTTGTGTTATGAACAAGGATGTTTTTCAGTGTCTGCGTGTTTATCTGTACCTATATTATAAGTATTTATGTATATTATTCATAAAAGTATTGACTTGTTATCTTAGTACCCATAACATAAGCTACGCTTACGTTGAAGTTAGATTGTCGATTACATCGATTTATTTATTTATTTTATTGGCAAAGCTCGTCCGAGAAACACAATTTACTGATATGCTTATTGTCAGAATATTTTACAACAAATAAATCTTAACTAATTTAAATTGTATTCTCAGAGATAACAAACCACGTACCTTACGTGGTTTGTTATCTGATCTAAAAGTCTATGTGTTGTCACATTGTCTTTTATCTATAAAATTAATAAAGAGGAATCCGACATTAGCATTTTTGGCCAAGGAACTAAGCGTTGTTTAATAACTTACTTATTTGATCCGCCAAGCAGCATTTCTGCGTGCCAGTCAGAGTGTGGTTCTGGTGTAATTACTGGCATATGAGGCGTAGCACTTACGCTTCAGATTAAAGGACACGGGACGACTTTATAGGACGTGTTTTTGGAGCCTTGCGAAGTGTTGCTTCGTTTAAAGAGAATTGTTTTCCACTTACCATCAGGTGCGCTATCTGTTTGGTCTGTAAATTGTTTTTTTTTTCATAGTCACGTCAGTTAAAATTTGATAACAACAATAGTTAAACCCAAACAACCTGGATATTAATTAAACCTTATACCTTTTTTATGACAAATGATGACTAAAAGTGGGAAAATAACCATAACACAAAACATAACCATAACCATAATACAAAATTAAGACTTTTTTTTTTGCTTTTACGGAAATATTTTGTTTTATCGTTCACCGGCAATTTTTTTTTGCCCATTCTAATATCTTCCTAGCTCTTCGCATCAAGGTCCGAGCGGGTGGCATATTAAGACGAAGTTGGAAGTAAAAAAAGGCGAAAAAGAGTTTTATATTCTCTCTCGAATGGGAAGAAATAGGAGAAATCTTTCTCATTTAGCCCACCAGTGCTGACTGGGGTGCTGTTGCGGACACACTGCCGGCTTAAGCTCTGAGCTTTAATTAAAGATACTGAGTAACTAAAGATCTCAGTAATTAAAACGAGAAGTGTTTTTCTTTAGAAATACCGTGCTTGTTTGTTGCTTGCGAACCGTTGAAGTGTTTTCGAGAAATCAAAGCGGGGATTGTGTTTGTTAAAGAACTGTGACGTCATGTCGTCACTGTGGCGAGTTAGTGAATGGTTATTTTTCATCTCACTTTTGAGATACAAGAACCTTGTGCAGTGAATGAGATGTGGCGTGGAGTTTTTCGATAATGTTATTTTGATAACAAGTTACGTGACACGGTTTGAGGTATGTATTCGATTTTTACTTTTAATTCAAGCAATATTACTTACTTTTATTGTGAAGGCAACCATTGTGAGGTTACTTGCCTGACGGTGCTCCAGAACGTTTTCAAAGGCATATAAAGTGTACCATCCTATTATAAAAAAAAACATTTATTTCAAGTAGGCCTATTTTATAAGCACTTTGAAACGTCAAGTATGTTTGTAGTGACTCTACCACCGATTCGGAAAGCAGATTCTACCGGGAAAAGCCGGCAAGAAACTCGGTAGTTGCTATTTTCCACCATCAATTCTAACCTAAAGCCTTCTGAGAGGAGACCCGTTCCTTGTAGTGGCCCGGCAATGGGTTGCTGATGATGGTGAATGAATTGTTACTTTAACCCTGGGTTATTGTATCTAAACATATCTTGTATTTTGACTCGACAGTAATGGCTGTTAGATTAACGTCATACAAATATGTGTTACGTGTTAGCGGATGCCCGCCTGACTGTTAATACGCTACGCTATTTTCACAGCCAGTTGGCGCAGTGGGCAGCGAGCCTGCTTTCTGCGTCCAAGGCCGTGGGTTCGATTCCCACAACTGGAGATTTTTATAATGAACATGAATTTTCGTCAGTGGCTGGGTGTTAACCTGTATATTATACGTATTTATGTGAATGAATGAATTAATGAATACACTTTTATTGTACACCACATAAACATAACAAATTAAAAGTAAAAATTTAACAAAAGGTATACAATTTGGCGGCCGTATCGCTACATAGCGATCTCTTCCAGGCAGGCGTTAAAAACAGCTCAAGAAGATGTATGTGTATTATATTCATAAAAATATTCAGCTGTCTTAGTACCCATGACACTTACTTTGGGGCTAGATGGCGATGTGTGTATTGTCGTAGTATATTTATTTATTTATATTAGATGCTGTGACGTCAATAGAAGATTAATTTGACGGCCGATTGGCGCAGTTTGCAGCGACCCTGCTTTCTGAGTCGAAGGCCGTGGGTTCGATTCCCACAACTGGAAAATGTTTGTGTGATGAGCATGAATGTTTTTCAGTGTCTGGGTGTTTATATATTATATTCTTAGTATTTATGTATATTATGAATAAAAATATTCATCAGTCATCTTAGTACCCATAACACAAGCTACGCTTACTTTAGGGCTAGGTGGCGATGTGTGTATTGTCGTAGTATATTTATTTATTTAAAAAAAAAAAAAAAATTAAAAAAAAAATTAAATTCATATATAATAGCTTAGTTACATAAAATTTGCTTTATATAATTAGTAATAATTTAATGTTTTCCCAAATAGATTATTAACTATGTAGTTTGTGAAATAACTTGTCGGAAACTGTTATCATTGAATATTATTATTGGTTCATTTTATTGTCAACATTGTAAACTGTACCTGAGCCGTATAAAAGTAGAAGCATTACTTTCTCAAGCGTTCATTCTGTATCATGCAATTGTAGAGGTCTCTGCTTGATTATATGTCAAATGTAATAAGTGGAAAAGAAGAAGAAGAAGAAACACTTTGTTGCACGTAAACACACAGGAAAAGAAACACTAAGGAGTATACAGTAAACAATTCAGACATGCAAAGGCGGCCTTATTGCTGTAAGCAATCTCTTACAGGCAACCTTTGTAGAAAGGACTTACAGCAAGAGAACGGGATAGTGCCAAGAGTGTTTAAATATTATGTTATGTTATACATAAATACCAAAAATGTATATTGTATACAAATACATAGATAATTGATTTGATGCGTACATAAGAATTACACGGTAGTGAGATGATGGCGATAACCACATTCGTAAACTTTAAACTAAAGCTACGAGGGATCCAAACGCGTCCTGGTCTAGGAAGAAGCCCACAACAAACTAAGCCGGGTGTTTTTTTTGTTATGACAATCTCACAATGTCATTTTAAATTATTAGAAGAGCAACCTGGTTAATGCAATAATTCACACCCAAGCTTTTTTATCGATTACGTAGTTCTTTATGCTAAAATAGGACTTTTCTATTAGCTTACGTTTAATACAAACAACTTTGAACTTTTTAAGAGACATCTCCTCAGATTTTAATACATAATTTACAAACAATAATAAAGCAACAACTTTATATGCCTGTAGTAGTCCTTCAGACAATCTTAAGTATAGTAAGGGGATTACTTCCACGGATTTCAGAAGGCAGATTGTTCCATAGCATAATTGCCTTTAAGGTGAAAGAAGAATTACCGAAGTACGAAATTGGACTTCGTACTACGGTAATTCACAAAGGTTCGAGTAAACAAACGATATGTCGATATAAGGTTTATAAGTGTACCTAAATCAGGCGATGTAGTAAGGTAATTAGTTGGCAATACATGCGAACTCTGTTATGATGACAGGGCCAGGTTATACTTTAGATATTTAGGTTGCTGAGATAACTGTAAATTTAGGATTGAAGCTGGCGTTGGTCTGCGAAGGTTCAGGATCATTACCAGCCTATTTACGTTCCCCAGCTGGACAGAAGCTTCTTCTCACTTACGAGATAAGGTTTTAGAGCAACCATCTGGGATGGTGGGCTTAAACGAATATTATCATTCGATTTTCTTTATAGTCATAATTGACGGACCAAGTTGATGGACCAAGTTGATGGACCAAGTTGATGGACCAAGTTGATGGACCAAGTTGATGGAGCAAGTGCACTTCGCAGTTCATCGACCATCAACCTGAGCTGTAGGTGTTAAGCCTTATGAGCCTGTAATAACCCACATTAAAAAATAAATCAATTTAAATATATATAGCGAACTGAAGGTATTGGATGTTGTATACTGAGGCTATTATGTATAATATACCTACTGATAGGGAATCAGTCTTATCTTATGTAACATCAATAAAATTCTACACTAAAAATAAACAACTTTACTAAGATTAAAAGGGTTCAAGTGCGAGTGAGTATCCGACACTGGATACATTCTGGATGTTTACTAAATAATTTTTTTACAAAATAAAGTTTAAGACTTCTTTTGTTCGTTTTCTATGGTTTTATTGATGAAATGAAAAATGCGGCTCAAAAGTAAATTAGGACCTTTGTGAATTTACGAAAATAAATTCTTTTACATAGCATAAATATTTTAAAATTTCAATACATATTTTAAAACTTGTAGCAATAATTATAAATGACAGCCAGTGTGTGGGACTTTTGTAAGAGCCGCTTTTTTAAGGTTGTACCTTTTCTTGCGTTTAAATATAAATTTGAATTTTTAATTTTTTACAGCATTATGGTCTTCTCTCATCTGGCTTTGGTATTCAGTTCACAGTTGGCAATGTTAGATGGTGATAGCAAAAACAACACCCAGCTATGTTTGTTATACGCTTCTCAAACCAGGGCTTGTTTGTAATAAATATTTTTAGTCTTAAGTTTACGATTGCTGTTATCATTATCATCGAATATAGAAATAATGGTCGTTGATTTCTTTTTTAATTTTCTAGTCACTCCATTACTGCAATCTCACTGGGTGGTCGGTGATGATGTATATATATGTGTATATATATATATATATATATATATATATATATATATATATATACACATATATATATATTTAAGTATACTAACGTGCTCCTAAGTATAGGGTGGTGACTAGCACGTCCGAAGCCTGCAACCAGTCTTAAGAAAATAAAGACCAGAGCTTAGCACCTAAAATTGAAATTAAAAAAAAAATTCATTAAAACTTAAAATTAAAAAAAAAATTAAAAAATTCACCTAAATTTCACCTTACTGGATATAAATTTCAGCTACTTTAAGTTGTCACGAAAGGTTGGTTATACAAAGACGAAGGGATAGACCGACAACCATCTAATCCTATTTTATTATTTATTTATGAATATCCTTAGTATACCTACAGCTAGCCAAAGCGTATATTAAGTCAGTTACAGATGTACATTACAAAAATATTAATTCATTTGTCTGAATATAATTTAGGAACTTAGCTAAACTTATATTAAATATATCAATTTGTTGGTGCTGAGCAATCATATTATAAAAAAACGAGAGCGCGCGAAATGTTGGAGCATTTCCAGCATAGTGCGTACGTAACGAATTGAGTGGAAATAGTTTAGAACTCTAAAAACATCTAAAAGGATTCCTACCCCTACAGAGCCCAAATAAAGATGCAAAGCCGCATAAAATTCGGGTCATAGTCAATAAAAAAAAAAGTGCTCGAAACAATAATCCGCAAACTCGGGAAGGGTCAAATTCTTGCCTACCAAAAGTGTAGGACCTTCGTTATCCCTAAAATCCACACGGCGGAAAATTTCATTTCAATACCCGGTATCGGGTACCATAGCAAATAGCTTTGGACCATGGGCTTAATATGCATTAAGGGTATTCCCGAAATTCTCCAGTAAAAATGTATGAGAACAACCCGACCGTGATGTATAAGTGGATTATGTTTTGCTGTCTCCCTCTCACGCATATGTGTGTCCTTTTCACTGCGCTGTGGATAGATATTGGCTAAGTGAGTATGGAGTGCATTTTTTTAAAAATAAGAACCTTTTATTGTTTTAAAATTACGTTATAAGACATTCCTCGATTAATTTAATTTTGTAATGTGATTGACAGTGTACGGTGATAGCCTAGTGGTTAAGATTGGCCTCCTTTTGGGGAGCACTGATTGTTATCCCCTGCACCTTTCAATTTTCGGAGTGATGTACGTTTTATAATATACCAAAAATACCGTTTGGTTATAAAGTTCATTAGGGAAGCATTGCTTATGTGCATATATAAAGTGCAAAAATAGCGTTATCCTTTTCCAAGGCAAACGTTGTAAAAGGACAGAATAAATTTTAGTCCTACCAATTTAGTTTAGTAAAAAGATTTGTGAACAAAAGTCGGTGTTCATTCTGGCAACCTGAACTTTGGACACAGCAGCTTTGAAAAGTGACTAATGCCTGTTTTTACTAACGACGGACAAGACAATGCCTATGTAAGTAACGCCTATCAAAGAAGATTCCAAGGCATTCATTTACCTGTCACCGATCGATTTTCACTAGGCAACTTATATAACCTAACTAGTCTATGGTTCTTGACACAAGGTGTGATATCTTGTTTTTGTATCATATTTTTTGTATGAATTTGAGGTTATTAAAAGAAAACCAAATGTATATTTGTTTCATCTGTCACTTGTCCGTTTCCTAAAATTTCCGATCCGACGAATTGGTGTTGTAACCTTTGACGGTGGTTAACGTCGTTAGACGACATAAGACATTGTGAAACGTTTTTTTTCTCCGTGGAATTGCATAAATCACTAGGAATCCGATTTCTAGGTTTAGTGGAAACGGGCATGAGTGCTTTTGCTAAACCACTGGCGCAAGCTCATGATGTTCTTCTCCTTTCCAAGTCCCTTTTGCCTTGTATCCATTCCCGCCATGTACAACATTAGCATACTAAAGAAATTATAAAAAAAAAATCATCTCTATATATAATAGCATTTCATATTCTTCATAATAGGAGACAAAGACTGTGATGTAAGCATATTTTTTGCTGCGAGAGTTCGTTCTGAAATCAATACATCCGGCGAACAATTTTTGCGTTTCGCTCATATTTATATTCATCACTTTGGGTTCATTTTAAACTTTTCTATGATAAAAGGGAAATACTTTTCGGAATATACTTCCTCGGAATCTTTTGTCAATTTTCCTGATTTAATATCCTGGCTTCGACCACGTAGTCAACCTTAACTTATTTATCTATTTAATAATATATTATTTATGTACCATAAATTGTGAAATTGTGATTTGTTCCACAATACACGGTCCTGGGCCGCTTGCCTGTAGCGGCTCCCAGCGACTCGCCTGATGTCATCTGTCCACCTCGTTGGTTGCCGACCCACGCTGCGTTTACCCGTGCGGGGTCGCCATTCCAGCACCTTAAGACCCCAACGTCCATCGGTTCTCCGAGCTATGTGCCCTGCCCATTGCCACTTCAACTTCGCGACTCGCTGAGCTACGCCGTATATAGTTATGCGAATGTATTTTTTTTTCTTAATTATGCATTCTGCTTTTAGATTTCCTTATGTTTTCCTAATCCTACAGTTGCCTGGCAGAGATAGTTACTAAACGATAAGGCCACCTTTTATAATCTTCTTCTGTCTTTGTTTTTCTATTGTTCTTTTGTTTCTTTAACTTGTACTAATAAAGAGTAATATAATAATGAGTATAAATAAATAAATTAGTATATGAAGTAGACAAAGAAAAGCTTATCTCTATAAGATATCTTTTTCAGCCACCCCAGTGGCTCTAGTCTATATATTTATATTATATAGTTTTTTTTTCTACTGTTTTCCCCGAAACAGAGAGAGCATAAACAAAAATAGGAAACATCCAAAGTCAAATCAAAAAATGAATAATAGAAAAACTTTTATTGAAATACGGCCGATTGGTGAAGTCAGCAGCGACCCTGTTTTTTGAGAACAAAGGCCGAGGGTTCGAGTCCACAACTGGACCATGTTTGAGTGGTGAAGATGAATGTTTTTCAATGTCTGGATGTTAACTGCATACTTTAAGTATTGATGTATATTATTTCTAAAAATATTCATCAGTCATCTTAGTACCCATAACACAAGCTACGCTGTGATTTTTTGTCACAAAAGTAACAAGTTTTTTGCGCAACCCGGCATCGAAATGAAAACCTCATTATCCTTCAACATGCTAACAACGATACTAAACATAAAATGATGATTCATCGACCAATCAAATACTTTTCAGAATGATAAGAAAAAAAAGAAACTGAAGCAAATTTGGAATTAAATTACTTCGCATAAATTTATCTGAAGCGGTGATACCGCTGTGGGTAGGAGCTCGACTTCACTTTTGGGGGGCCGAGTTCGAATACCAGCACCCACCTTCTTTCTTTTTTTTCTTTCTTTCCCTGGGCTTGTCTCCGTACTTGGTCGGCCGGAACCTTCCGTTGTACGTAGTGCCACTGGTACGGCTCCCCGCTGGGTCACTCCAGCCAGCCGAGCTTACTCCAAAAGCTTAGCTGGCCGCCCAGGTCACCAAGTGCTTCAGGGAGTGATGCTGGGGAGATAAGGTATACTGCGTTTTAAGTCATTTAAAATATCACTTCCGTCGACGGTGAAGAATAACATCATTAGGAAACCTGCATGCCTGAGAGTTCTACCTATTCGCACTGGGTCAGTGTGGCGGACTACAGCCTTAACCCCTTCTCATTGTGGGAGGAGACCCGTGCCCTGTAGTTGGCCGGTAATGGGTCGATATGATGATGAATCATAAATTTATAAGTAATCAACGAAGAACTGTAAACTATATAAAATAGAAGCCCTCGTAATTTCCCACTAAACCAATAATCGCCGGCGAGCCAACAGGACGTCTGCGCAAATAAAATTCAGACGAAGCGAGAGAAAATAAAATCCGCTGCCGTATTGGAAGAAATTGTTTGAAATAGCCTTCGCACAGCCACTAGCGTCGATAAATACTAATATTTACTGCAGCCTTCGGCGATAATGTGATAGATGCAATAAAAAATGTTAAAGTTTTTCTTTACCTTGGCTCGGAGGAATTGACGTCTGAGCTTTGACACAGCTTCAATAAATAAATATACAATTTAAATACAACTCGTCCGGGAAAGTACGCAATGTTTTTTTTTTGGTATGGTGGGATGCTTTTGGCGTGGCTAGTTACCACCCTACCGACAAAGCAATACATGTAAAGGACAGTACGAATACAGATCCTTCAATCTAAAGAATTTGGATGAGATTAAATAAACAAGGCAAAGAATAAGATCTGAGATCTAAAATGATAATTTTATGTTTTATCCCTGTGGCTAGGTACTTTAGTTTAATTTCGGAGGAATAAATAAATAACCATTTCTTATTTAGTATTAAAGCCAAAGACAATACAAACACCGAAAACCTAGCTTCCACAGATATTTTTTCATAAAGCAGTATTTCAAAGTCTGTAGTATATGGACAATAATAGACTTTGAGGCAAAGCTATTTTGAGGTGAATTCGTACCTTTGTCAAACCGCAGCCGGTCAAAGGATTTGCCTAAAATAACTTTACCGACTCATTCTCGCAACAGGTGAAATAAAGCTATTTGTTCTGGACAACTACAAAGGTTAACTCAATGAATGTGAGGTTTCATAAATTAATAATGCTCGAGTTAATAAGAGGTTGTATAATATAAGATAATGTAAGGTAATGTAAGAGTTGTATGAGCTTACAAAATGTTGTGTTAGGTGACAAAAGACTTACCTAGGTTAGTACTTACTTGTACTAGAGCTAACAATTTGAATTTAATATCATGACGTCATAATATTATCCATAACTATTATTTTTGACGACTTCCTGGAGCTACTGGGTTCTATTCTTGGACGGGGCAATTTATAAATTTATAATTTCTGAATTTTCGCTGGTCTGGTCTGGTGGGAGGCTTTGGCCGTAGCTGGTTACCACCTACCGACAAAGACGTGCCGCTAAGCGATTTGTCATGGGCATAAAGATAATTAATAACTGTGCAAAATTGACATAAGTTGATAAAAGGTTACAACAAAAAAATCAGCTGTGTTAAAAAAGTATTTTAATGTTTCAATAATATTAAAGGTTTCTTATCCCAGCACGCACCTAACCTTTCTAAGTTATGTGCGTTTGAAATAATTAAATTAATTAAAATATGACTTGCTTCGACGGTGAAGGAAAACATCTTGAGGAAACCTGGAAGCCTACATAATGTTCTCAAAGGTATGTGGAGTCCACCAATCCGCACTGGGCCAGCGGGCCTTAACCCCTCCTCAATGAGGGACTTGACCCGTGCCCTGTAGTGGGCCGGTAATGCGTCGAAATGATGATGTTGACGAAAGGTTTCTTTTTTTTTATTCATTAGTAGGTACTTTTTCTAATTGCTCGACCGTAGTCCACCGTAGTCGACCGCCTTAGGCATGCAGGTTACCTCACGATGTTTTCTATCACCGTTACAGTAAGTGATATTTTGAGTTAAAAAAACGTAGGTACTTAAAAAGGGATAGAAGCAAGGGTTACTTTGCGGAAATCCATAATATATTATGAAAATTAAGCTTAACTCGCTATACTCTGCGAACAGCAGGAGAATCTGTATGATGTAATTTATAATTACTTCAATCCGTATACTCCACACCAAACAGATCCTCGGCAATGTACCCTCTACGCACGTTTCGCTCCGAAACCGGAGCATACTCAGGAGATGTTGACTTTACAATGAATAGTAGTTAAGTAATAATTTTTAAAATTTTTATTAGTGTTTTACCTACACTTGGAGGAATTATCAATTTTATAAATTCTCAAATAAATTTTATAATACTCTGGCCGCGATTGCCTGAGAGTCGCAGGTTCAAATCCTGTCAGTTCCGAAAATTTTTATATGCATTTTAAATTTATAAAAGTAATAATTGTTTAAACAACTTATTGCAAGTTAAGCTTAATTTTCATAATATAGTAGGTACTTAAAAAGATAAAGGTGCGTGCCGGGGTTCGAACTCGATCCCCGAAAGGGAGGCCGGTTCACTAACCACTGGGCTATACACACTCTCATGTTAATACTATGGCAAATCAACGTCCATTGCCGGCTCCACTCAATTAATGTAACTGTCAATTGTGTTCACTGTAATAGACGTATTGCGGTCGCGGCGGAGTTTTGTTTGTATGCTCATCGTATCTTTATGATTTACTCGTACGCGTATGTCAAAACAAGACTCGGGCTTGTAACTAGTCAATTTTTTTTTAAATCCGTACGCCCGGTACCAGTTTTCACGCTTGCAATTGTGGAGCCAGTATTGGAAACACTGTAATGTCAGATTAAAATGGACCTAATATGACTAGTTTTAGATACATCAATTGTATACTAATTTTTAAACCAAGGGGTTTAATTTTTTTTAGCCTCCGTTATCCTTAATCCTATCACATAATCTGTATAAAATATTAGGCGATAATTTGCTTATAGTAAGCAATATAATGAATGAATGAATACACTTTTATTGTACACCAAAGAAAAAATGTAGTTACAGAGATATACATACATATCAAGAGAGTACAATTTGGTGGCCTTATCGCTACATAGCGATTTCTTCCAGGCAACCAATGACGTAAAAGGAAAAAACATAGAAAAGAGGTAGGTGGTGCAATAAATAATATTTAAAATTATACAAATATATAAATAAAACATATATATTATAATATAATTGATTGTTAATATTTAATTTTTACTCTATTAAATCATCATCGTCACCAGCATTATCAAACCGTTACTGGCCCACCTCCTGGCACGGGTCTTCTCCCAACGAAGATTGGTGAAAGAACTGGATAGTAGCGAGAAGGCCGTAGAAATAGAGTTATTAAAATAATTATATTACTTATTATAAAATAACATATCCATATAGTATGTATGCTCAGGGAAAACGTGAAAGTGTTCTCACATAATGTGAACGCTACGAAAGTCTTAGTCTCACAGACAGCTCTATGGCCTTACGCCTTAGTCGGGCATAAAAATGAGATATTACCATACCGAGTTAAGTAGTCTATCTATATGGCCTGCTGACCGGCTTGCTTATCGCATACAAATTGTAGTACCATTATATTTAAAACCCTACTATTTGTCGGACTGTGATTCCGTTAAGACGTCGCCTATGCGTGGTCAAAATATTTTCCACACCACCTTCACCAATGCCTAGTTACAACATATGTTTTCTAAAGGGAGTATGTTTTAGACAGTAAGAGTAAATTAAAAAACACACCGAATCGAAACGAAATTAACAAACACACGCATGCGAAAAAATTCTGGTAATTCTAATATTACTATAGCGTCCACTTTGTTTTGACCATATAGTATATATAATTTAGAGACTTAGATTTATTAAAAAATGCTTCCAAAATTTCTTTCTGAAACGTTATTTACTGTTATTAAATTTATTTATTTATTTCATTTATTCATAAAGGAAACTATGAATTTATGAAAATTTATCAAGAAAACTAAAACTAATCATGAGCATAAATTCTCATGATTTTTATTTTATTTTAGAATTTTCTCATTTAATCGCATTAGGTTAAGCCTGTACTTATTAATTAAATATTAACAATATTTAAATAAATAAATAAATTTCCTCCCACCAGACACAAGTGTTAATAAATGATTAACTTGACTTGATCGACAATGGTCGTCTAGTTTTCGAAAAATGAATTCACTCAAAATGGGTGACACTTCAAGAAACTGCGTTACGCTCCGCTCACGTTATGCGCTCACAATGAGAGCGAGTGAGAGGCACGCGCCCGCCCAAGAGCGAGAGAGACAGACATAAAAAGTGAAGGCACGCGTCCCTTTGTAGTAAACGCTGTTTCATTGTACGCAAATGTATTGCAAGTTATTGTATGTATATTTGTATATAAATACGTATGTATGTGTAAAGGTAAAAATAAAATTTTGTTAATATGAAATTCAGTGCGAGATTCTTTGTATAAATTAATGTTTTAAATATAATTCTTTGTATAAATAAATGTTTTAAATTGTTACTATTATTTCATCCTTCTTCCTACTATACGAATGAATATTCACATTAAAATTATTTTACCACTCAAAGTCGTTGTCACGTAAAACTTTCGCCCGTATACCGACTTTACAGGCAACCAATTTTTTTAGCGTTACTATTACTATTCAGTAGGCGCTTCCAAGTATTGTGTCATTCTATACTTTTGCGAAGTAAGTGCCAAATAAGCTATGTACATTATACGTGACTTTATCTTGAGGTTTAATTTAATACCTAGGTGTAATATTTACCTCCATCACAATACACTATTCAATTCTGCAAACACTCCTGCTTCATCAAACAGCTCTGGCATAGAACGCTTTCAAAGACAGTTTTATACACTATATATTTTATTTCGACGGCCGAATGGCGCAGTGGGCAGTGACCCTGCTTTCTGAGTCTAAGGTCGTGGGTTCGATTCCCACAACTGGAAAATGTTTGTGTAATGAACATGAATGTTTTTCAGTGTCTGGGTGTTTATCTGTATATTATAAGTATTTATGTGTATTATATTCATAACAAAATATTCATCAGCTATCTCAGTACCCATAACACAAGCTACGCTTAATTTGGGGGCTAGATGGCGATGTGTGTATTGTCGTAATATATTTTTCTATTTATTTTATTAAATACACTCACAAAATAATTAGTGTAACTAAAATTTGTTTCCCAGGACACAATTACCTCCCCGGGGAAATATATCTTCTCCCACAGCTTTATCAACTCAGAGCACTGACGCACAAGTGGATATAATATCCAAATAATATATGTGTAATGATAAACGGAGGTAAACTTCTCCTATTCCATGTTCCCGTGCTTTAGCAGGTGAACACGTTAATTATATCCCTAGGGATATAATTTCTGTCTTCTGCCTGTGCTAGCCCTGCTGAAGTAGCAACACTTAAAGCACCTTAATATAATCCTCCAATCACTCTAAGCGGATAACTAACTAACTGTGGTAGGTTTCCGAGATAAAATTAATCAAAACAGGTCCAGCCGTTTCGAAGATTATACGGCACAAAAATACAGACAAAATAAAAAATTGGAATGTTTTATTTTTTGTTATAGAAACATTAAAAACCGATAAATGCAATGTTTTTTTGGCATAAAAAATAGATACCTTATTTGGATAGTACCTACAGTTGATCCAATATTTGGGAAAAAATGGTCGCAAGTGTAGCGAGCGAAGTCGCGGTATCGTTCCAAGCCAGCCCGCCAGCTTGCGCTTATTTCCCCAGAGTGGTTCTGTCGTGGAATATAAAGAAATATCTTCCGAAGTGCGTTCTAGAATTTCTTTTGTATGTGCTTTGAATAGTCTTGATACTTAGTGACAATTTCTATTGGGTATAAACACAAATAAAATCTTTCCTCTTTATTATATTAGTATAGATAATCATCATATTCAAAATGCACAAATTGACAGTAGCGGTTTTGATGGCAGACCTTAGCGTTAAAGCTTTACGCCGTTAGTTCATAATCAATCTTATCCGGAGCCTTCAGATGGCAGATTGAATTTAGCAGTGTAATCTTGAACTACAAGGAAAAATAATAAGGATAGCCCTATACGAGTACCTACTAAATAAATAAATAAATACACCACACATCAACATCTAACCCCAAAGTAAGCGTAGCTTTTGTTCAGTGGCGTGCACAGGGTTTTTGACCAGGGAATGCATAAAGCATGGTACATGGAATAAAGGTACATGGAATGAAATGGAAATATGTCCCTCCAATACGACTGATATCAAATAATTTTGCATATATGAAGTGCACGCCACTGCTTGTGTTATGGGTATTAAGATGAACGATGAATATTTTTATGAATAATATAAAAAAATACCTCGTAGATATATAGTAGAGTATTTGCATATTTATGTTTGTATATATGTATGGAAAAATATATTTTATATTTTTGTACATATCTTTAACATGTTATGTTTAATATGTACTATGTTTTAATTTTTACTTTAAAATCCTAATATTTCACTAATGTTTGTTGTACTACCTACTAATTTCGTATAGCATTTTCTTGTATGCCTTTGGTTGCCTGGAAGAGATCGCTATGTAGCGATAAGGCCGCCAAATTGTACGTTCTACCTTATTGTGCTGTTGTATTTGTATCTCTGTAAATTTTCTCTGTGGTGTACAATAAAAGTGTATTCATTAATTCATTCATGTAACCCAGATTTTGAAAAACACTCTTGTTCATCACACAAACATTTTCGCCGTTATTTAACAATTGGCCGTCAAATTGGTATTAAAATTGTAAAAAAAAGACCAATACCGGGGAAGTCATTATCCCTGTGAGTGTCGGCCCGGATACGGAGACCAAACCTCGACCAGACCACACCACAACAGACTTTGGTCACCTGAGGATCATCCACAACGTGTATAATTTATACCCTAACGCTGTGCTCACGAAAACGTCATTGACAATAAATAATCGTTTACAGCTTAATTCTTGACATCACCGGCGTGCAACTGCGCGTCATTACCAATCAATATTTATTATTCTACGGGAAAACGTATTCAAGTGTCTGTACCGAAATCGTAAAATCTTATTTATTAATTCACGATGCACGGGGCAAAAATACGGTAAAATATCTGGCTTCGGGCCAACACGTGTAGCGGCGCGCTCTCGGATTCATATTACAAAACACATTTTGTTTTTTATTTACAATGTTGCTGCACGTGAATGTACCTACATTCCTTTATGTTGATTTCATAAAGTATCATTTCATTCATACATAAAGCAATACTCAATATATGTTTCTTTAATGTGACGTTTGTATTAATTAACAATTAAAATCCCTCGACTTGCGAGAAACGGTGCCAGACCGACAGACCGACAGACGGCGGGACACTTTTTACCCTTTGGATACAAAAGTGTAAGATTAAAGTGAGAAATGAAAAAAAGTTCTTTAAATACTCCACTATTCTTACCTTGCCTATATAGAGCCGCGCCACAGAGTGATTTAGCGTTTCGGTACAATATGCTTCATCACTTACAATCATGACTCTATAATCATGAACTTACTTGAAGTGAATTAAAAAATTAAAAACACACTACTAAACAAACGTCTCAAACATCGACCACAAAAATAGGAGTGCTCCGATCGTCACCAAACTTAACAGGATTACTCGCCAGGTCAATCCGGAGATTTCCTGAAAGTTTCATTGAAATCGGTCCAGCCGTTTCGGAGCCTATACGGAACATACCCACACACTTTCTCTTTTATATATATAGATTCAGTTAGTATTAATAAAATTAATACCCAAATTGTATTGATTTCAATACAAGGTAATTATATTAGAGTGATAAGTCGAAATCTCATCTTCATTACTGATTGAGGCGCTGTTATATTTCTAGCGGCATGAGGTTTTTTGCACATATGTTTCTTATATTATTATTTAGGTGCCGACTGAGATATTTTTTTTTGAAAACATCCCTAAGAAAGTAAAACGGGTGTAAAGAGCTATAGCTATAGTGGGGTAGTTATTAAAACAAAGAGGACCGTTGAACGATAATACGCTGGAAAAATTTAAAACGTTCACAAGGTATATGTTAATCTCTAAACTCGTGTAGATTCTCGCTTTAAGCTGAATCATAAAAGTTAATGGATAACGATAATCAAAACGTTAAACACCAACTATATGATGTTATATTGTGCCATTTCAATATAGAGCTACAAACCTTAGTTTCAAACTGCAACGTAGGTTATATGACATTTTGTTTTTTTTTAAATTAATACCGCCTTCGACGGGAAAATCCAAAAGTAAAACAATGGAAATGATTATATAGCAAAAAAGACGAAACGAACCTTTTTAAGTCGCAGGTCCCGGGTTTGCTTTTCGGTCCGGCCAATTTACTGTTTCTATTTTTCCTGGTCTGGTTTGGTTGGAGGCTTGGGCCGTGGCTAGGTAACAACCTACCGACAAAGACGTGCCGTTAAGCTATTTAGCGTTCCGGTACGATGTCGTAAGATACTAATAAGGGGTATAGGTATGGTTTTAATATAATTGCCATGCACCTAACAGGTTAGCCCGTTACCATCTTAGACTGCATGATCCCTTTTAAACTTTTCATTTCATTCATTCTTAATGAATGAATGCAATACTTAATATTATATTCTTACCAGAAGATGAGATTGCAGGGTTAACTGGTAGTGGAATAAAAACAAGATAAAAAAAACAACCAAGATTGTTGAAGCGAAGTGCACGAAAAAAAAAACCATTTCAGCCGAACCAAGAGACGCCATAAGTAGGATTTGGCGCTCGAAAATCCTTGGAAAGGGAGAATAGATGGGACAGAAAGAAATAGAAGATACAGAGTAAATGAAATGTATGTACATAATCGAGCTACGTATATAAATTGAGCATTAAATAAAAGGCCGAAAGATTCGCGAGACTATTCGAGTAAAAGAGATGAAATTGGAAAGGCGTAGGAGAAAATAAGCGAGAATGAATACAAATGCGAGTTTTTTTTTTGCGGCCACTGGATTTACTTTGTTTATGTTTGTTTAGATTAGTTAAAGTGGATCGAAAGTGGAGAAGGCTTTGGATGGTAGACGTTTCGAATTTACCAGTATATTTAGTTCGAAAGTACCTATTATAGTTAGCGCATTGGAAATTTTAAACGTTTATCCGCTAGCGAATTTTATATCGCTTCTACGCTTTTAGAGAATACATTGTAAGGGAATGTAGAAAATGTCCTCACCTTACCTAGAATGCTGGAGCCTCATCCTTGCACTTTTTAGCTTATAGTTAATTAAAAAGACGCAGAGTAACATATGCTTTTAGTCCTGGAATGTCATAAAATTCCTAAGACAAATTTACAGGAACATTCGTATTTTTACACCAACCACATTTACATTTTACAAGCAACCAAATACTAGTTGTATAAAATATAGACGCTTAAGTAAAAATGCTTTTTAGCGCAGAGTTAGTTGAAAAAACGCAGAGTAGCATAGGCTTTTGGTCCTGGAAAATCATTAAATTCCCAAGGATGGCTTACAGGAACAATCTTATTTTTACACCAACTATTGTCGTTTTTTCACGTATTTACAAAAAAACCAAACTTCTTATTGACCGCAAGGCGCAGCTAGTTGTACAATATATATTTGCTTAAGTAAGGTGTGTTTCAACTACGCTTGAAGAATGGCAGTAATCTGCCTATTTATTACACAGATAAAATGCAATCTACAAGAGTACATCAGGTGCTTTACATAGTTCATTAAGGCGATATAATATTATTGCAAATACTTTAAACGCATCGTGACCTGTCGCTGTCAATTGGAAAGCTTGTAAAATTGGATATCTTATTCTTCAGCGGCACGCTACCTTACAAATGAACCTGGGCTACTGGGCAATAAATATTTCATTGAATTAATTTAATGTAGTGAAAATGTAGTATAGGCCGTGTCACGCGAAATAAGCACTGCTTTTTTGTGCACTTGCAATTTCGTCATGGCAGATCAGAATACAATTGTCACTACACCTCCTCCTTCTCGTAGTGACGTACGAGAAGGACGTACGTCCTTTATGCTACTACTATTATCTGCTATGATCACGAACCCGTCTGCCCATCGTTATGATTATGGGCCAACCCACCCGCTGGTAGCAGTCCAGCAGTGGACTGTTACAGGCTGTTGATGATTGTGTACATACAGCCATCCCCCGTGCTTATTGTCACTGGTTTACTGATAATACTCCCAATTGTAGAGACCTGTTAGGCTAGACAGTGCCTCTTACATTTTTTTTCCTTCTTTCACTCATTGGTGCTGGCACTTTAATAAGGTAGATACGCCAACGCCGTATCGCTACGCATAGATACGCCGCTATAATATAATTGAGCATTGATTACTCACAGTGATGCGCGTGACTTTATATAGAATTTTCGGGTTCACCCCAAAAATATTATATTTTTCAATGCAATTGTAGTAGTGAAACGTGCTTAGGATCTATATTATGTTGCTATTATATTAGGCTAATCTACATAGTGCATGATGGACTATGGAGAAGTAACCATTGTATTTATTATTATGACAAAAATGAAGGATATATAAAACTAAAAGCAAGGTATGCAAATTGTATCAACAACCCAACGTGCGGTAAGTCCGTCAGCGCTCTTTTTACGTGACCAGCCTTATACATGATATTAATGAATAAGATTTGACATACTAATAAATAACTTGCGTTTCTATAACGACGAGCTTTGATCTTGAGAGTTGATGCCGAAGACTTCTTACTTTTTTACGGTCGGCACGGAGCTTACGGTCTATACTTAACCTTAATAGCTTTATTTTTAGAGATTTTTATACAGCGTGATATTGATATTGCCAGATATCGAAAAACGATGTCGACAACCCTTTATAGCAATATTAAAAATAATTTAAGTTTGAAATTAACAGTCATCCAAAAAATAAAACATGAAAACATTAATTTCTGCATTAAGAAATTTTTAAGTAGCTGATCAAATAGGTCAGTGGCGTGTTTAGAGGGTATGCACAGCGTATGCAGATGATATAAAATGCACGCCACTGAAGGTAGTTATATCTCCCCGGACGAGCTTTGTCACAAGAAGCTATTTTATTTATTTAGTTATACTCTTTATTTGCACACTACAAGTTGAAAAAAACAGATGAAGAAAAAAAAGATAAAAGCACAGATAAAAGCAGTATTCAAAAGGCGACCTTATCGCTTCGTAGCGATCATCATCATCAACAGCCTATAACAGTCAACTGCTGGACTAAAGGCTACTGCCACCGGATTTGCCCATAATCACCACGCTTGGCAGACGTGTTGGTGATCGCAGTACATGGTAGTAGTAGCACAGAGAACGCTGCTGCCCGTACTCTGTTATATTCCCTTAGTCGCCTCGTACGATAGCCGCGAGAAGAGGAGGGATGGTTACAGTTTACTTCTGATCTGCCGTACCACCCGGCACACTTATAAAGTAACGCCCGTTTTTACTTAACCTAGGAAACACTTCAATCGGATTTTATAGGTATACTATCGGTATACTTACTGTAGCTTCACAATATATTTATAATAATATAGTATTTGTAAGACACCATATAAGCCTTTATAATCAAAAAGTGCATATAAACAGTCGACTTACAAGAAATGGTCATAAATTAGTGACATCTGCATATCTTCTGCGAAAGGTACAGGGGTAATTTGTGGGATTGAGTATACGCTTTTATAATATGATTCCTAAGGTTATTTTGGACTTACCAATGCATAAATGTAAAGAATATGTTAAAACACATTTATTATAGCGAGGTTACTATACAATTGATGAATTTCATAATGACAAGGTTGCTTGGAAGCATCCGGCTCCGCTTTCAGCTCTCACAAGATAGAAAAATTTATGTTAAAATGTAACATGTAAATTGTTGATGTTCGAAAAGAGCAACTGCTGAGTTTCTTGCCGGCTTCTTCTCGGTAAAATCTGCCTTCCGAACCGGTGGTAGAGTCACTACACATAGACAGACCTGACGTTTCAAAAGTGCTTATATTAGGCCTACTTGAAATAAATGATTGATGGATTCCTAATAATTTGGATGATGCTAACAACGTAAGGCGGACACCTAAAGTTACGACACCGCTGAGTAACATTTAGGGAACTTTTAAATTGACACTTGGCATTAGAAAAAAATATACATATGTTTTTTTATTAACCTTAAATCCATCCATATCCAAGGCCGCGGCTTCGATTCTCACTACTGGAAAATGTTTGTGTGCTGAGCATGAATGTTTTTCAGTGTCTGGGTGTTTATAAGTATATTCTAAGTATTTATGTATATTATTCATAAAATATTCAGCAGTCATTTTAGCACCCATAACACAAGCTACGCTTACTTTGGGGCTAGATGGGGATGTTTGTATTGTCGTTGTATATATATTTTTTTTATTTATTTATTAAGACGAAAAATGTAACATATGATAGTACAAACACAAAATACCTAACCTTGTGGCAGGTAACAAGTTAGGTTACATGAGTTGCCTAGTGAAATCGATTGGTGAAAGGTATGCTTAGAAATCTTCTTTGATTTGGCGTTACTTACATAGGTATATGGCCTTGTTCGTAAAATAATGTCACTACTTAAAAATTTCGCTTAGTATCAAAGCAATATGAGGACGAGTAGTAGAATACTAGAAAATAAAATAAAGTATCAAATAAAATATTGTTTCAATATACTATAGCGAATAAAGTATTATTTCAACGAGACAAATATGTGAGGATTGCGTGTTAGTACTAGTGAATAGTACAATATTGCAAACACGAACTGTATTAGCTGTGGTATGCAGTAGGTGTCCCTAGCACGATTTAGGTTTTCGAGTACCGAAATAAAATAACGTCCTTTACGCGGACGTTATACTTATACTCTCTACTCTTATATTATACTCACATATTTATGTACTACGGAGTATTATTTTAGTAAATGTTGTTACACAGCACACATAAAATGCAATGTCAATCAATTATGCCATGTCATATCAAGTAGGTCTAGTCGTTTTGAAAACAACCCTTCATTTTTTTTTTAAATGTTATTGAGGCCACTGACTGTAGCAGTTTGTTGGGTAAATTATTAACGACATTCCAAAACTATCAATGTTCTCGAGTTGTGCGATATCGTACTAAGGGTTTTATGGAGTATACAGTATTAATTTTCGAGTGAGTATACAGTATTTATTCAGTACATCATTTTACATAATATCTTATTTTTGTTCACTTTATTAAAGTGGAACAGGACTTGAACCTGCAACTCTCTGGCAATCACGAAATTTTCGTATGCATTCTAAATTTATAAATTTCATCATCAGAGATTCGAACTAGGAAGAAAAGTTAATCAACAATAGATGCAAGTATATTTGCAATGCGGCTTTAAATAAATAGTTATCGTGTACAACATAGCCTGGGTACTAAAGCTTAGATTATTCAGTAGAGTAGCTGTTGTCCCCGACTTTGCCCGCCTTTCACTTGTGTTTTTAAAAATCCCGTAGGAGCCTTTAATTTTCCGAAGATATATAAGTTAAACGGTCAAGCCATGCATATATAATAAATGATTTTTTTAATCCCTGGTACTGGTACCTGGTACTGTCTGGTAAAAGGTATCTTTTTAACAGTTTTATAAAAATGTTTTTCCTGTTCGTTTATTTTTAATTACAAATATTTAAGCCTAATTTAAATAATGATAATTATTATTGAAAACAATTCTCAACGACAATATTCTCTGATGATATGCGTTTGTTAAAACCATCGACAACCATTGACATTGCCATCGAGTTCCGTGTCCTGTGGATCTTCGTTCTAAGGGTTATTTATTAAACAGTATTCTTTTGCGTCTAGTATTTACAGTGGCTCAATAAACTGTTCAACTTACAGTTACTATGTAAATAAAGAGTGTCGGCAAAGAACAAAAGACGTTGGCAGCTATTAATACAAAGTTCTTGAGAACTTTTGCAATATTGCGATAGAGCCATTCGTGTTTACGGCTGCGGAGTCAAGATTATTTACTTTTTTTGTGTGTGAATTTTCTTAAACTGTTTACGAATAGTATGGGAGACAGTGGTTTCGAAATCATATGGTCTAAACTACTAACATTAAGCTTAATTTGCCATAATCTGCGAAAACCAAGCTAATTTGTACCGTGAAAATAGAAAAAAAAATTATGCTGCGACGTCGGCGCATCCGGTCCTAAGTAGATTACTTTATGATTATTATTGACTTTATGATAAACAATTGCTAACAATAAGTAGAATAAAAAAAAACTTAATATATTTCCGAGATAAAAAGTATGCAGACTATGTCTGTCTCCAGGATATCTTTTAGTCAGATATCTTTGTCTTTTTGGTCATGATCGACTTACCGATTGAGCCGAGCATAGCAATCTCGTAAAAACCCAGTATTTTCAGAACCAAAAAAGCTATCTCATTACCAAGATCGCTGCTTGACCGTTTAACATATATCTGCGTAAAATAAATGGCTCTTACGGGAATTTTAAAAACAAGAAAAACGCGTGCGAAGTCGGGGACAACAGCTAGTCACTCTACTGAATAATCTCCTCTTTAGTACCCAGGCTATGTTGTACATGGTAACTAATGATAAAAGCCGCATTACAAATATACTTGCATCTATTATTAATTAACTTTGCTTCCTAGTTGGAAACTCGAGAAAACCCGAAGAAAATAAACAATATATCCAGCGATCCATACTCGTATTCTTATGGGAATATCGCCAATAGGCGAATCTTTCCCACACATATCTTATCCACACACCCCTAACTCTTTCCCCCTTTTCCCCCATTTTGCCCATTTTTCCGAACGTACTCGCCAATAGTAACGTGTGGGGGGCGGGGCTTACTTTATTGCAAATTCTTTCTCCGAGATATCGGATTCTTTCCATTTTATTCTCGGTTCAGTGCACTTCATACTGGGTGTGATTGAGCTAATAGAAATTTTTGCTGTTGACTGCGAGTATTGTTCTGTAACGGATTTTATGCAATTATGCCGTGAATCCTGGAGAGTTATTTGAATTGAATGTTTCATTTAGGTATCACATAAAACAGTTTGTTAAAGCTTCGACATGAAAAAGGGAAAAAAATAATCTGAACTCGAACCGGAGTTCTGGATTCGGGAACCTCTGATTTTTCACCTGGAGGTCTAGCACAGGCAGAAGACAAAAAATATATGCCCCGATTATATCCTCTGATTAAGAGATATAATTAACGTGTCCACCTGCTAAAGCACGTGAGCAGAGAATAGGAGAAATTTACCCCCGTTTATACACATATATTATTTGGATATTATATCCACTTGTGCGTCTCGGAGCGTTGGTGTAGCTGTGGGAGAAGATATATTTTTATCCTTTCCCGGTGAGATAATTGTCACCAGACCATGCTTGCCATATAACCTTGTAGATGGTGAGAAATTTATCTTCATATTGTAGTGATATACTATAACTGCTATTGGACGACCGTATTAAAACTCTCGTGAAACTTTTTGTGGCAGAGTTCGTCCGGGAAAGCAGGTTATACCGCCGTGCTTATTTTTGCCTAAAGCAGTATTGCTTTGTAGCATAAAGCGCGTAATAGCCAGTGTGGCCTTAACACCAACGCATCTAGTTGATGGACACAGATCTAGTAGGAAGTGGTCCTTGTAAAGAATGCGAAGTTTTCCTCTATCTACTTCTAGGAGGTTCTTTTCCAGTTAAGATTAATGTAAGACGGTACACTTTGTACCGTCCTGTTGGTCCATTAATTATAAAATCATACCATACTCTTTCATCATCACTTCAACCGATTGAAGTTTACTGCTGGACATAGGTCGTTTGTAGGGAGTTCCAAAATCCACGGTCCTTGACCGCTTGTTTCCAGCGGCTCCTAGCGACTCGTTTGATGTCATCACCACCTCGTTTGGGGCCGACCAACGCTGCGTTAACATGTGCGTTGTCGCAATTCCAGCACCTTGGAACCACAGCGTCCATCAGTTCTCCGAGCTATGTGTCTATTTTGTCTATTGAGTATCTGCAGTAATCGTTATGATAAAAACCTTTTCTTTTACATAATGGATCTCAAGAAATAGTCGTAAAATTTTATGGAAATAACTCTACATGCATTCGTGAAAAAATATGCAAGATTGCAGTGACAACTATAACATGAGCTGAGTTTACATTTAAAATCAAAGGGGTAACGGATTTTTGTGGCAACAGAAATTTTTTAACGAAAATATTAAAACAATAATTAACACATACAGTAATACGCAAACAAATGTAATGTTATTTGAAGGCAACAAGGTTCTTACTAATATTCTTAAATAGAACCGACTACCGTTTAAGTTCTGTAAACGCTTTAAGCTTGCAGATAGCTTTATAAGGTATAAATTATCAAAGCAGACCCAGCACTTGATTATGACATCCGATTACATCGCCTTTGTCGCTTTATTTATCTTTAGCTGGTCGTGAACGAGATGAGGCAGCCTCGCTTATGAGAAATTCTTTCTTTGACGCCAAACAAATTCAAGACACGTGAACTTTACCTAAGAGAATATTGCTTTTCAAACTTTGCGTACAGGTACCGAGCACAGAACTTCTAATAATGACCTTTATAAGCCTTATGATCTATGAAATAAGATCCAAAATTCTTCATCCAGTGAGTTTTAGCTGTTATATATCTGCGTCAATAATATTTATCGTTTAATTTTCGATATTAGCAAGTTTCCTTGTTAAATGTTTTCATTGTAAGTGCGTGAGTGATCTTTTTCCGTACATTTTCGTTAGTTATTGTCGATACATCTTTATTTTACTAATTGGTTTACTTTTTCGTGAGATCATTGTTAGTTTGTACCTATCTCGAATAATATTTACAAGTTTAGTGTAGGAATTTTGTATTTCAACCGAAATTCGAAGAATCATTTCATTTATTGTCAAACTCGACGAATTCCTAATTTGGTCGTAACAGTAAATGCTAATCGTTCTCGAATTCATTAGATACTTACATAGTTAAAAGATACATTATAGGACTTTATGAAGACTTGTGAATTAACATGAAGAGGGAGCAAAAGTTACAAGTTCTTAGTGCTATAAAACATAGAAAGATGCAATGTTTTGGGTATTATGGTATTATGAGGAATACCGTCCTTTGCTATGAAATTCAAAACCCGAGAACCAATACACGACGTATTTCCTGGCATTTGGATTTGAGTAGATTTTGGTTCAACAGGGTAAGCACTATTATCGTTTACTATCTGTTAAAAAAAAAAAAAATGAAACCTGTTTATTATAAATAAAAAATACATTATTGTTTAAATCTCAATTACAATACGCTAATCTTCATTATGGAAGATTTTTGCGCTCGAGAGGGTTGCACTAATATATATTAATTATTATATATGTTACTATTGTTACCTTTTTTTCTATTCCCGGCATCCCTTTCTGAAGAAAAAAATCCTATATCTATTTGCACGCTATCTCTATTCCGTTTGTTCTTAATATCGACGTAACCGTTAAGCCGTGCAAAACTAACATAGGCTATTTTTCATCTCGCAGAAATGGCATCCAGTTTGCTCGAGATACAAATCTTATGCCCATCCACATTAGGTATAGGCTTAAAATTTTTGCTAAGATTTAGAATATGCGAAAACACTTTTCTGGAGCTTTTTATTTACAAAAATCTACAAAAGTGATAACCTGTTTACCAAATGTTATGTTTTAATAATAATATGTTAAATCGTTGTTTTTTAACAATCACATGTTATATGAATAATCGTATAAGTCAACATCCGATGTGTGAATATCTATTTCAAACAAGCAGTCGTGTTTTCGGTACATAGTCAATTACAGAGTATATAGTACTCTCTTTCTAAAATTAACTTCCAAACAATACTAAATTATTATGTACTGCATTTATAAATATTGTGATCAATTATAACATATTGTTATAACTGTTATTATATCAATATATAATAAATAATAAATATAAATAAATATACTACGACAATACACACATCGCCATCTAGCACCAAAGTAAGCGTAGCTTGTGTTATGGGTACTGAGATAGCTGATTAATATTTTTTTATGAATAGAATACACATAAATACTTATAATATACAGATAAACACCCAGACCCCGAAAAACATTCATGTTCATCACACAAACATTTTCCAGTTGTTGAAATCGAACAAACGGCATTGGACTCAGAAAGTAGGGGCGCTGCCCACTGCGCCACTCGGCCGTCAAATATCATAATAATATTTTAAAGCGTTGTTTTTTACCAATCGCATGTTATATGAAAATAATAATAACATATTGATAAATTATAACATATTGTTATAACTGTTATTATATCAATATTTAAAATCTGAATCCGAGTGGCATTTAATATCATATTTAATGTATTATATTCTGCGCTCAAGCATAGTTACAAATAACTCGAAAAATCTAAAACCGAATGACAATAAATATATTATATTCTATTCTCGAGCGCTAACTACAAAAATACTATATCCCAGATACTTGCCTGTATTTATAATTAAGGCAGATAATTTCCGCTGTATATCTAATTCGAACAAGCGAAATAATCTAAAGCTGACTGGTGAACACTCCAATAGTCGACCAGTCAGTTGTAATAGCGTCGATGCCGCTTCGTTAAGAGAAGTTAAACTTCGCATGTTATTTACCCAGTCCATTAGGATTCCGCGGAGGATAAAATGATCCGTTATTTTTATTAGATCGGTTTGCTCTTAAGTAGCATAAACACATTATTGTAAATAGGATTTATGCTGTGGTAAGAAATAATCATAAATTATCATCTGCGTATGGTATAGTCAGTTGTGGGAGTGAGTATACGATTTTATAATATGATTGCTAAGGTCATTTTGGAATTACCAATGCATATGCTTAAAGAATATGTTAAAACACATTTATTTCAGCGAGGTTACTATACAATTGATGAATTTCTTAATGACAAGGTTGCTTGGAGGCATCCGGCTCCGCTTTCATCTCTCACAAGATAGAAAATGAATAATAAAATGTAAAATGTAAATATTTCATGTTGAAAAAGAGCAACTGCTGAGTTTCTGGCCGGCTTCTTCTCGGTAGAGTCTGCCTTCCGAACCGGTGGTAGACTCACTACAAACAGACAGACTTGACGTTTCAAAAGTGCTTATATTAATGTGTTATATTGCTAATGTACTCAGGGCGAGCCTTTAAAACTCGAAATTTCTAAACGTAAAACAGCAAATCCATCAAAATCAGCCCAACAGTTTAGTTTTCGTTATTAAATAAGTCTTAAGTTACAGCAAAATTTCTGTATAACATTTCTATCCTTCTGTTTATCATTGTATATCTTGTTTTGTTTGTATACCTACTTTCCTTTTATTGTAATTTGTTAAGTTTATTTTAATTGTAATGGAAGACCCGTGTCTTTTAAGACTTCAGCGATATATTGATACCATTCTGTTTCTTACCGATATAAACTTTTTTTTTTAGTACTTTAATATGACGTTACGTCTGTGAGTATTTAGATATGAATATTTACGTACTCATATACGAATCACATACTAACTTACTTGTAAACATATCCGTGATTATAGAAAATGCTCGAATTATAAGATGCGGAATACTGGAAACCCACATTCAACTCGCACTTACCTAAATATGCCTCTAGTTAAAAAAAAAAAAAAAGTAGTCATCAGGACTTGCATACTAATAAGCTTAAGATCGGCTCATTAACGGTACGTGGACTGGTGTTTGCGCCGTGATCTTACAATACGGCTTTTTTAAATGTCCTAACCTAACTGATTTCTAGCGGTATTAACTTGTTTATGTTATACATACTCGTACGTTGATGCATATTATAATGGCCTGTTAGGTAAGTTGATAAAAGAAACGCTGAGTACTGCTTTTTTACTTTTTATACATATACTATGTATACATATACGATACTAGATATACACTAAGTAACTAATATGTTTTGTTAGTAAACAACACGATAAAAGAGTTTAATCATTGATATATGATTATATTATCTTTTTATAGTTTTATTTATGGTACTATTTGACCAGGCCGCGTTTGGAAACCTCGTAGCTTTTGTTTTTAGTTTACGAATGTTATTATCGCCATCATCTCACTATAATATGGTCATTTTGTATGGAATGTAATATAGATACTATTGACAATAAACACAACGACATCTAGCCCCAAAGTAAGCGTAGCCTGTGTTACGGGAAAGTCTACATAAATACTTAAAATATAGGTACAGATAAACACCCAGACACTGGAAAATATTCGATTTTATCAAACCAACTTTGTCTAGATATGAGATTCGAACCCATAGCCTTGGACTCGAAAAGCAGTATCGCTGCCCACTGCACCAATCGGCCGTCAAACACGTAATTTTTGACGTACAACCTGACCAAAAACCTAACAATTCTTGATACAACCCGACGATTGAACCCAGGATCTCGCGATCATGCTAACCACTAGACCAGCGAGCTAGTTGCCGAGCAGTCCAAAATAGGTTTCAGTATGGCTTGCCAAATTTGTCAAGTTAATTTCAATTATATTCGATTCCATATTACAAGGTGTTGGTATTAGCATTCGCATTACCATTATAATTGTCATTAATATTTATCTGCTAACCAATATTAGATTCCCAAACGCTTCTTCTTAGTCGTGCACTGTTGGCAGAGTGGTCGTGGCTGCTGAGATGAATTTCATGGCGCTAGGCATCATTGGATTGGCGGTTGGTAGCGTGTCGAAAACATTCCACCACAGTTGTCTGGGTCAGCGATTTCACCGTATCTGTCGTGTAGTAGGTGACCGCCCTCTTGCCCTTTTTCCTTCAACCTGTCCTTGCACCACCAATCGTTCAATCGACCCCTCATTCCTTGAGATGTGGCCAAAAAACTTGAATATGCGTAACTGCACCGTAGACGTAAGTCATTCCTTGATATTCAGTTCTTTTAAAATTGAATTGTTGGTGCGGAATGCAGTCCAAGGGATCTTTAAAAGGAATTGACATTAGTATCTACTTAAAAGAAGTTACAATATTGACATTAAAAATTAATTCCAAAATAGTTTGTGCTCACGGCTTCAAACATTTTGAGTTGGTATTTGCATGAAGGTATTTTTTATGATAAGTGAAAAAACTGAAACTTCATTTATTTTAAAACATCAAACATAGCCTATAACAACAGTCCACCGTTGGACTAAAGTCCACTCCCAACGGGAGGACTTGTGCATAATCACAATGCTGGGCAGACGGGTTGATGCATAGAGGACGCTGCTCCCTTTTTCTGTTATATTGTCCCGTACGAAACTCGGGGGAAGTGGCAGGGACGTAATAACTGCAGTACATTCTGACCACCACACGGTTTTAAAATATACTATTGCTTGGTGTTATTGGGTAACTTAAATATATTTAATACGTTAACCTAGCTCAGATGATTGCAGAATGCGAAAACTATCAGACCCTTGGTGTGTTTACTGTATTTGTTCTTTATTTTTTAAATTTATTTGGTGTTTTTATAATTGATGGCCCAACTGATGGCAAATGTGGGGGTTTTCCTTTAAGACTAAAATTATACTAAACAATGCCTTAGTGAGAAGCAGCCTCGAATACGCGAGTACTATCTGTAATACACCGAACACTTATCGGTGAGTTAAATTTTGTGTTAATTTTTTTGGCAAATTAAGTTTACATCACGCTTTGTCAATGCTATGTGCACTTGTCATTGACGTGCATATCAGTCCATGTGTTTGTGTGTGTGCTATGTTAAAAAAAACGTGTTATATGCATGTTGTTAGTGCTCTTAATAAATAAATAAAAATAAATGAAAACCCATCGCGTATATTCCCACTTCTGTAACAACACAGCAGTCCATCTATGGGACTCGTCCTGCAAACGGCCGCCCTGTGTCCATCAATCTGACGCATAGGTGTTAAGCCTCATGTGTCTGTCATTACACCGACAAACGCGCTCTACAGACCGGAACACAGCAATACTACTTGACGACAACAATGCTGCTTGGCGGCAGAAATAAGCTTATGAAAATTAAGCTTAATTTGCTATACTCCGCAAATAGCAGGAGAATCTCTGTGGTGTAATTTATAATTTTTTCAATCGTTATACTCCACTCCAAACAGATCTTTGGCAATGTACTTTCTACGCACGTTTCGCTCCGAAACCGGAGCATCCTCGGGAGATGTTGACCTTACAAAGAATAATTGTTAAGAAACATTTAAAAAAATTCTAAATATATAATAGAATTCCGCAAAGTAACGCCTGCTTCTATCCAATATTTAGAAATAAGATTGGCGGAAGTACTTCTTCTTCGGACGAGCCCTATCAAGAGCTGTGCCACTAGTTATTTGCCTATGACATATGCAAAACTTTGAAATACTTATGTGTGGTAAGATTCCGAAGTGTATTTATATTTTGTGGCAGTACGAGCTGCTACGAATTCGCGATGGCAGCCATGGTAAGGTTTATGGTGTGACACCATAGCCATGCAGATTAGCCTCCATTTCTGAACGTCTATACGTGATATGATCACCATTAAAGCTGCCATTTAAATCTAGGCGTGTTCCTTACACATTGACATCGGCACAAGGTTTTGAATATCAATAGTTTAAATAGGTTTCTTGGAATCCTTGAAAATATTTTTACACCTAGACCAGACGAGAATATAAAAATTGAAATGTCAGTCTGAATGTAAAGTTAGTAAATTATGCAAATGATTGGAAATAATTCAGTCATGGTCAGTGGCGTGCATTGAGGGTATGCACAGGGTATGCACTAAGCGAGCAGATGATATAATATGAAAAAAATATCAAGTACTAGTTATAAAAACTTAAGGATCGTCATTGTAAAAATGCCTAACCTTAAGATCTTAATAACTCGGAATGGAGTTTTTATTGATTTTATATCATCTGCATACCCTGTGCATACCCTATGCACGCAACTGGTCATGGATTATCGTTTACTAGTTCCCATAGCAAAGTTATAATCACTATAATTGACATGCGGTTTGTTGACAATAAAATCATTTAGGCAAGTACCTACATGATTGCTTCGGTTAGTTTTGGAGCTGGAACGTGTTCGAAAGAAATAGATAATAGAAGTTAAAAAGAACCCCAAGTCTATTTAGCGTAACACCGTTTCTATAGCCGGCAGGAATTTATACTTCAGGGTCCCAAACCTAGCCACCCCAATGCTTAAGAAAAGTTTCCATATTCAAGTATCAGGAAATGTTAATTTTAAGTAAAGAATAGAGAGGTTGTTGTTAAGGCAAGAAAAGTTTCCATATTCAAGTATCAGGAAATGTTAATTTTAAGTAAAGAATAGAGAGGTTGTTGTTAAGGCAGGTATATGGAGGAAAGAAGCTTTGGAGGAAATAGGGGTTTTATGGCAGTTCAAAATGTAAGGTTGCCATACGAGGCGAATAGGGGAATATAACGGAGAACGGGCTGCGACCGATGTGTTAAAACTACTATTTCCTGCGATTACAACCCATCTGCCCAGCCTGGTGATTGTGAAATACTCCTGTTGGGATAGGTCATTAGTCGTATATGTGGCTGTTATGGGCTATTGAAGAATGAATGAGGCTTCTCTAAACCTTACAAGCGACTATGAGAAAAAGTAAAACATGGGGTAGTAGGGCGTCAAATTAGGGTTGAGGGTCTGATCCACATTATGCTGGGTACGAGAAAATGGGGGCTGTTTTGATAGTAGAGCAAAAGGTTATTATATTTGGAGGTAGAATTCTGGAGGGAAGTCTTTACCCGCTAAGAGTCTAACTCGAACAATTACGGACGTCCATGAGCTTTTTTTCTACAGACCAAAAATTTATTAGCGACGGAAAAATGTTAGATCAATAAAGAATAGCAGGTGCTCTCATCTACAGACCCCATGTCTCATTAAGAAATAAAGGCGTTTTTGTCTTATTCAGGCTCTTTGCAAACAAAAACACCATTGTCGATACAATTGTGTCGGATACGGTCTACCTTTGAAATTTTTTAGTTCCATACTATCAGTATGGCATCAACCATTGACTGCGCAGACGCAGCACTTGGTGTTTAGTTGCTTCCACTGAACACTTACGGATGGCGAATCCGTAAAAAAATCAAGAATCAAGAAAGAAAATGTTTTCACTTGGAGATACGAGCAACATTCATAAATTAGCATGTTTTTAAGAAACAATATTTCTGCACGCAAAACATAAAGAAATACAGACATTGAGATGTAAAGAAAAAGATGAAGGCATGAAAAGGAACCCTTCGCTGCAACCATTCTCTTACAGGCAACCTTTTGTACGAGTATAAACATTTTATACCGCATTTATCAAAGAACTGTTGCTAAACAGGTACTGAATTTTGTCTCTAAGTGGTTGTATTCAGAAGTCATTGGCTCCCAACGATTCGCCTGGTGTCCACCTGTCCACCTCGTAGGGGGCTGACATGGGCTGCGTTTACCATTCGCGCGGTTGCAATTCCTACACCTTAGGAATCCAGCGTCCATCGGCTCTTCGAGCTATGTGCCCCGCCTCCAATCTCCTCATTTCTGATTTGATCACGTAGAGATTATCCTAGCATAGCTCTCTCCATCGCCCGCTGAGTGACTGTAATCCAGAAATAGTAACCGGAAATTGGTAATAGCAACCGCAGTCTTCTGTGATAGTATCCCGTGTCGGCAGCAAGAGTGTCTACGTTTGTGCGCCGCCTAATACCGTGCACAATTGGTGATGTCGGTGAATCATCACAATCCACGCCGACGCGTCGCATTCAAGCACGTATTATATTGATAATTTGCCCATCTAACTGTTTGCTTAACGATCAGAGAGAAATTAAGGTGACGGGTTTGTAGAGATAGCAAAAATTTTGTAAATAAATGTTAGCAGTTATCCCGTACTAGATATTATGAAATACCTGTGTATACTATACTTATTTCTCTACTAAAGGAGATTTTTTTGAGAATAAAACACTAACTTGTAGTAGTAGAGCTTTTTGTGAAAGAACTCTTCCGGGTAAGAACTATCTCCATGGTTTTTTTGACCTTCAAGTACCATAGCTGTGTTCCGGTCCGAAGGGCGTGGTTGCCCTTGTAATCTTCCATGTATTAATACGTGAAGCACAAACATAATACCCCATTTTACGAAACTTAAACTAAACTTCTCAGACTTATTGTTTATATAGAGTCCTTCTCTAGAAATGCAGAATGCTTATATTTTTTTTAAATTATGCATATAACATACATTTAATCAATAAAAAAACATTACACACACTGCTATGTAATTGACACACACTCAAAGGTACATACTCTTTTTAAACATGATTTGGATTATAATTTTATTGAAAAAAAAACCAGGCAAATTAACAGTAAATTAGGCTTGGTGAAATCTTAAAAAATTGTCCCATTGGGCGGCATTATACTTTTGTAGTGTTTAAATTTCTAATAAGGTCGAATTTTGACCAGTGGGCGACCACTAGTTAATGTGTTGCACCGGCACCACGCCTAAGATTGATAGACACGGGGCGGCACTTTGTAGCCTACAGGTTACTGCATGAATTGCAAAGTGTTGCTCTGTTTATTCTAGGATAGCTCATCGATTTGATTAGCCGTTATACCACACATGAAAGCCACACATTAGCCACACATGAAATAACGGAGTGGATAGAAGCGGAGATAGCCTAGTGGATAGCCTAGTGGCCTGATATCTTCGAGCCAGGGCACCACTGACTTTTCGGAGTTACGTGCGTTTTAAATAAAAGCAATTGAATATTGAACGCCCTCCCGGCAACTGTGTTTCCTGTCACGTATAATTTGAGTACCTTCAAGGCTAGAGTGAATAGGCTTTTTCTAGGCAAGCCTCCTCCAACCTAGACGTCATCATTGCTTTCTAACGGGTGTGATAGTCGTCAAGCACTGGCCTATCTTTAATAAAAAAAAAAAATATCACTTGCTTTAAACGGTAAAGGAAATCATCGTGAGGAAACCTGCATGCCTGAGAGTTCTCCATAATGTTCTCAAGGGCGTGTGAAGTTCACCAATCCATACTTGGCCTCCTGTGGGAGACTACGGCTTAACCCTTCTCATACTGGAATGAATTCCGTGCCCTGTAGAGGGCTGGTAATGCGTTGATGATGAGGAAATAAACAACTAATACTATACTAGCAAAAAACATATTGATGGTGTACCAATGCCAGGTATGTAATTAAAATGGAGGGGCTATTACCTCTTTTCATAAGTTTGCTGTGGGCTTCTTCTTAGACCAGGGCGCGTTTGGAACTCTCGTAGCTTTAGTTTTAAGTTGACGAATTTATTTATCGCCATCAACTCACTCCTATGTCATATTTTACATGTAATGTACGCATCAAAAGTGCGATCTATGTGCCTATTTGAATAAAGAAATATTTGACTTTGACTTTGACATTACCCGGCTTTAAAAACATCCCAGCACTCACCCCTAACTTTTCTAAGCTATGTTCGCTTTAAACAAATTAAATATCACTTGCTTCAACGGTGAAGGAAAACATAGAGTGGAAACCTTAACGTTATGGAGAACTCTCAGAGTTCTCCATAACGTTCTCAAAGGTGTGTGAAGTCAAACAATCCGCACTGGACCAGGATGGTGGACTACGGCCTTAACCCCTTCTCACTCTCATTGTGGGAGGAGAACCGTCCCGTGAGCGGATAACAGGTTGAAAGGATGATGATTACCAGGCTTAGCAGCTGAGCTAAATAAGCACCAGCTCTTGGGTCCCCAAGCTTCACAATATATTTATAATAATATAGTATTTGTAAGACAACATATTAGTCTTTATAAACAAAAAGTGGATATAAACAGTCGACTTACAAGAAATGGTCATAAATTAGTGACATCTGCATATCGTCTGCGAAAGGTACAGGGTCATTTGTGGGATTGAGTTTATACGCTTTTATAATATGATTCCTAAGGTTATTTTAGACTTACCAATGCATAAATTTAATGAATATGTTAAAACACATTTATTGCAGCGAGGTTACTATACAATTGATGAATTTCTTAATGACAAGGTTGCTTGGAAGCATCCGGCTCCGCTTTCAGCTCTCACAAGATAGAAAAATGAATGTTAAAATGTAAAATGTAAATTTTTGATGTTGGAAATGAGCAACTGCTGAGTTTCTTGCCGGCTTCTTCTCGGTAGAATCTGCCTTCCGAACCGGTGGTAGAGTCAATACAAACAGACAGACTTGAAGTTTCAAAAGTGCTTATATTAGGTCTACTTGATATAAATGAATTTTGAATTTTTTTTGAATCATCATCATCGTTGTCATCCTGTTAATATCCCACTGGGCATAAGATTTACTCTCTTATAGGAGAGTGGGATGAAGAGCTGAGCACTTAAGCCCTTTTTAATCTGGTTGGCGGGTTGCCCAACGATCAGAGCTCAGAGTATCATTGTGCAAATAAGAACCGAAGTCCTTACTGAGGAGTTAAAGTGATTTCTGCAAACGGTACAAGTCGAAAGTCAACTCGACGTAAGTGTTGACCATTCCTACAATATATTTGCGTTCTCCTTAGCTACCGCATTCCGCCCGAAGCAAATATTGTAAGAGCCTTTGCCTTTCCACACAACCGGTTTTTTGCTGTCCGTACTACGCTTGAGGGATAAACGAAATTATCATGGAGTGGAGTCAATAATAGTCGTGTGTGTTTTAAGTAAAGTATTATTTGAGGACAAGCCGCCGGCTATAGTTTCGCGAGCGTGAAATTGCATGACAGCAAATTGTATAAACCGTCAAATATTGAGTTTTATAAGAAACTCTCAGTACCAGTCTGGAGTTAGGAAAATGCCATTGTCCTAGTGCCAGGAAAAGCACGTAAAACAATAGGTTCCAATTATTTTATTATTATAACATTGGATGCAGAAGGCTAAGAGTAGAAAGAGTTGGCGCTTTTTTTTTTATAAATATATAGACAAGTGCTTGACTGCAATCACACCTGATGGTAATGATGCAGCCTGAGATGAAGCGCGCTTGCCTAGAAGATGCCTATTCACTCTTGATTCGAAGGTACCCAGATTATAGGTATCGGGGAAGACGGAATATGGGAGGGCACTCCAGGCCTTTGCGGTGCGGATCAGAAAGGAAGAAGCAAAACGCTTCGTACGTGTTGATGGTATTTCAACAACGTAACGGTGCAGATTCTTTCGGTACCTCGCAGTTCGATGGTAGAAAGGAGACGGTTTAACCAAATAGTTCCTGAGCACACTCTCGCGCTGCTTATAAGAGCCATATATCCAGTAGTGGGTGCTCACATTGGCTGATGGTCATGATCATGTGTTCATCGTTAATCATGTTATCCCACTAACTGGAATTGGAGCAGTGTGAAACCCACTCGCATATGAAACAGGAGGTCGTCGCCCATCAGTGGGACAGTGAAGGAGAGAATTATGATCATAGTTTTGATTTAACTCCCAATACACAAGTAACTCTGATCTAAGTCTTCTTCTTCTTAGTCGTGCACTGTTGGCAGAGTGGTCGTGGCTGCTGAGATGAATTTCATGGCGACAGGCATCATTGGATTGCACGGCTTCCCGTGCGAGTCTTCTCCACTTTTGGCGGTTGGTAGCGTGTCGAAAACATTATACCACAGTTGTCTGGGTCAGCGATTTCACCGTATCTATCCAATGAGTAGGTGACCGCCCTCTAGCCCTTTTTCCTTCAACCTGTCCTTGCACCACCAATCGTTCAATCGACCCCTCATTCCTTGAGATATGGCCACAAAATTTGAATATGCGTAACTGCACCGTCGACAAAGACGTGCCGCTAAGCGATTTAGTGTTCTAGTGCGATGTTGGTTAGAAACCGATTAGGGGTACCTAACGTACTCCCTAACAGGTTAGCCCGCTAGCATCTTAGACTGCATCATCACTTACCACCAGGTAAGATAGCAGTCAAGAGCTAAGCTGTAGTAGAATAAAAATAAAAGATATAAAAATGACTGACTTAGGCAATGCATTAAGGTATTTATGAGCATTAAACAATCGGACGTTGCGCCGAAGTTAAAACGTAGATATTCCACATGCGTCCAGGAGTATAAGCAATACTTGCGTCGCCTCCCATGTTTCGTGTAACTACCCACAATTATAACACACTTAGGGAGAAAGCCAGAGAAATAAATAAATAAATATATATCGACAATACACATTGCCGTCTAGCCCCAAAGTAAGCGTAATTTGTGTTATGTGTACTAAGACAAATTATAAATATTTTTATGAAAAATATACATAAATACTCATAATATACAGATAAACACCCAGGCACTGAAAAAATAGTCATGCACATTAAACAAACATTTTCCATTTGTGGAAAACGAACCCGCAGCCTTAGACTCAGAAAGCAGTCACTGCCTACCAATCGGCCGTCGGCAAATAAAAAGTGCTTTATGTATTACGAACTAACGAAATAAGAAGTAAACTTTGGGTTAAGGTTACTCATTGTTATCAACCCATTAATGGTCTTCTCCCCGAATATTCTCATTGTAGCCGGTTAAAAGCAGGTTGCTAGAAATAACACGCTCTTGAGAAAAGTATGGAGATCTCTTAGGGATGTAGGTCTCCTCGCGACGTTTTCTTTCACCGTTACAGCGAGTGATAATTTATTGCTTAAAACGCCTGCAAAAAGTTAGAGGTGTTGGAGATTGAACAAATAGTTTCCCCACTCCAGAGCTCGGGTCCCTTCCCACAATGAGAAACGGTTGAGGCCGTAGTCCCCTTCAAATCCCAGCGCCTCTAACTTGAAGATGAAGCCCTTGCTCTTCTGGACTCACCTACGTAACACTTATGCTCGTGACCTATGTCTGTAATGGTCTACAAACAAACCTGCACTTTTTATTACACAGCGTTAACAATTTTTGTGAACTTCATGTCCATTTTTTTTTGTATTTGAATAAACAAAATAATTAATTCAAAGTTCCCAAATTCACCCGCGCAGAAAATGTCATTCCCCTCTACGAAACCATTAACGGCAGACGGCAAAAGCATTGTCAAATACCTGGCATTGATTCCCGCGACCTACCCCAAAAATCGATACCCCAAATATCTAATTACTGTAGGCGTAAATTTAGAGCACCCCTCTATTGATTATAAGTGACCTTGGAAAAAAAAATTAAGTCAAAGGCCGACCCAATTTCGCTGAGTTTTCCCCCATTGCCAAGTTTACATTAAAGAAACCGAGCCCATTAAGACGGGAATAAAATGCGCGTCGTAGTTGAGAAAAAGGCCCGTAATGAGACAGAAGCTGGGGCGTTTAAGAAATGTGCCGCAACCGAAGTGATTTGATACTTCATTTTTCTTTTTATTCCATGACCGAGCGTTTTTTTTATGATGAATTTTCATGAACGAAACATCTCGAAGAAACAGCGCGATGAACTATGGCCGCAGCTCCCTCTTGTTCTGAGAAAAGAACCGTGCAGGCACGATACAGGTAACTTGTGTGTATACCTACTAAAGTAACCCTCATCGGATGCAGTTGAATGTGCGGTTGCGGTCAACTTAGTTTGCGGTTTCTATAGTATGTGTAGAAACTGTGTGACTACCCGCGACTAGGCAGCAATCCTTTTAGAAACTGTTACGGTAGCCGGGCAGAGATATCGCAGTAAAAGAATAATATGTTTTAAATACAAGTTTGCTAAGATCAACTGCACTGACGGCCATAATTTGCATAGACTGCTATGAAGAAAATCGTTACTATGTTTTGAGCGCTAGCTTGTAATTTCTGCACGTTTCTTACCACACGAACAACTTTAGTTTTCAATGGGTCATCATATCAGAACGTTTAATTGCCTTGTCATTCGATAAAGTTTTTAAATGGTTTTAAGTTACTTTGTTTGTGACTGGAAACATCCATTAATTATGACTTAATAAAGTGTGTGATTAATAATAGGTTATTTATCAATTCATCTAAGCAATTATAGAAGTTTTACCTCCTGTCTTTATTTTATAACAATGCATTGTTTATAAATAATACATTGTTGAATGAAAATAATTACTTTGTTATTAATTAAAACGTTTAATAGGTAATTTCGTTCAAAATTCGAAGATAATTAAAACAATGACAGGTATACAATCGTAATGAGCAACATTGTTGAGTGGCAGACAACTTACGTGTAGCAGTTGATTTGTAATTATCATTTTGCATAATCGTTAGAATGGCACAAGTGATCATTATTTTGTATGTGAGCTGTCGTGACAATACATACTAATGTTATAAATGCGAAGTCTGTCTTTACTTTACACCCTTAATAAGCAAGCAATTGACCTGGTATTTGGCATATAGATAGTTGAAAAGACGGAGAGTACGGGACGTAGGCTATTTTTTATTCCAGGGAAACGAACGGTTCCCACGGGATTTGTAAAAAAACGTAATAAGCGCGGACGAAGAACGCGAGTAACTGTGCGTATTATTTCATTATTTAACTTAAAGCTTAGCTTGGATTGCATCAAAGTTTGCATCTGGTTCAGCAAATATTATATAATAACAAGCAATATAAATTCAGCGCTAAACTGGAATTTTAAGTAAACACCCACCAATGTTTGTCAATAAATTAATAGTAATGAATGAAAACTTTATGCATTACATAATTGTAGAGCTTGTGTAAGGTCGTAAAATTAAGTCATATTTGTTTTACGTTTTATGCACATCGTAAAGTATCTCGACGACATGGCCGCGGTATAATTAATAAAAAAGAATTAAAAAGGAGTTCGAATCAACGGTCGCGTGCCCTAGAGGCCAATGTCCTTTAGACAAGATCGCCCCCTCGATTTCTGTCTCTCTCTAATTAAGCATTTAATCCAAGTGCTTGTCTCTTTCCGCCCGAGGGATGCTAATATCATGTTACTTAATACCCTGCTGGGTACTTCGTATAATAATTTTCGGAATACTTCAGCTCGTCTGTAATTCGTAGGAATATTTTTATCGAAGTGAAATTATATACAATGGACGTTTAGCTTCGTCATCATCGTCATTATCATTTTTATCATCATCATAATCATCATCGTCATTTCATTGCTGGACTTTATATGTATGTATTTTTTAAAGATTTGAACACCATGCGGCTTTACGTTGTTCATGAGTGACTTCATTGGTGTCGTCTGCCCCCTAGTGAAGGAATGACGTTACCATTGCGGGGTCAGCACTCCAGCATCTGAGGCCCCCCCAACCTTCGTTGATCTTGCGAGATTCGTGCCTAGCCCATTTCAACTATATATAAATTTAAATTCTTCATTTTGAAAAAATATGGTAGTTACTACAAACTTATGTATAGATGTTATCATTTTGTGTTTAACGCATATTTTGTCGTTCACATCGACGTCCAAATATTGAGGTAAATTGAAAAGCATATTAAGATTATTGTCAGTATAGGTTAGGTATACGAGTATATATCAAGTCAACTATTTTTGTGCAGAAAAATTCCTGGACTGAATAAAATGAATTTTGTAATAGCCATTTCTTCAAAGCTGCTTTTTGTAATAGAGCTTATCCGAGGAATTACTGCCGACATTCTTATATCTGCCGCCAAGCAGCATTGTTCAGTTCCGAACGGAAGGGTGTGGTTGCCGGTGCAATTATAGGCACAGGTCGATGTACATAGAGCAACACTTTTTAGGACGTGTTCCTTGTATGTCCTGTGAGTTGTTGCTCTACTTACCATCAGGTGGATCATCATCAACTTGTTACCTAAATTATACCTACCCATTGACATCTTGGAGATGTCGCTTAAACAGTTCAAAGTTTGTATGAAACGTAAGCTTATAGAAATGTCCTATTATAGTATAAAGGACTACGTAATCGATAAAAAAGCTTGGGTGTGAATTATTCCTCTAACCAGGTTGCTCTTCTAATAATTTTAAATGACATTGTGAGATGGTGATAACAAAATAAATACACCCGGCTAAGTTTGTTGTGGGCTTCTTCTTAGACCAGGACGCGTTTGGAACCCTCGTAGCTTTAGTTTTAAGTTTACGAATGTGGTTATCGCCATCATCTCACTACCGTGTAATTCTTATGTACGCATCAAAAGTGACTTGACTTGACTACAACTGGCAAAAATTTGTTTAACTCTTGAAACTTTGAAATCGCCGAATCTCCAATCATTTCAACACCGAACTTATTTCTCTCTATCGCCCGTTGAGAGATTCTAAATGTTCTTAAGAGACCTATAGTTAGCTACCATTTTTCGGAAACATAAGTCTTTATTAGCTTGATTTGTTTTAATCTGCGAAATTGGTCTTCCGCGGATTAAATATTCGCGGATCTTGTCTTCGTTGATCTTTGTGCGGTAATTTAATATTGTATGTGTCAAAATATCTACATCTATTTAATGATTTACGCCACACAGTCCAGCCGCCGCAATAAAAGCTTAATGTTAACTATTTATTATAGTCTTCCTTAAAGAATGGCTTCCATTCAATATTTAGAAGATCGTCACTACACCATTCCACCAATATAACTGGAAACTTTCCCGAGGGTTTTAGTTCCCGTCGTACTATCTGTCGATTGGAAACCGTAATATGCTTTTAATGCGTATTCAATGATGTACGGCAAACGGGTATCCGATACCGTGAGTTAGCAATAAAAGTAAAGCATGTCGAAAAATATCGTTAAGTAGCACACGCCTAGCCCCTAATATTTTCCACGCGGATGCTTCCGACGCGCCGTATCGGAGAATTTCCATCTGAATATTTTCCTTTCTCATTGTCGTTATCTGAAAAATATGTTTTTCGTACAGACCGTAGCGCGGGGGTGGGGAATCGGCCTAGAACTGAAACGCCATAACAACTATGAACAGATATAATGCGTTTTAAGGCGTGCAACTGTACATCCAAAGTTGAGATTCTTTAACGAAGAGACAGCATCTAAAGAAAAATAGTACGTTCATAGCCAATTGAATTTGAATTTTACATTCACATGATAGAGTGCGGTTTCCAATGATGTGTCGTGAGGGTGGCGGGTGGAACACGGGAACCGGAAGCTAGGGGTGGGGGAGGGGGGAAAATGGACGGAAGAGAAGCGAAGGCAAATAACTTCGCCCTTTTATACACATGTACACGTACAGTTTTAGTGAGGGCGTACAAAAATTCTGCGCTTCTCGCAACTTTAACAATGAAACGTTGAGTATTTTTGTCATTTGTCGTCATAAAATCTGCCGTCTAAAGGGACCGGTGGGAGATATTTCGCGTACGAGCTATGTGGGATACGGTAAAGCACTTCTCATTCTGATAGTTCATTTTGTATTTTCTTGATACTAAAGTTTGTTATTTAGACCGGAGCCTTTTAAAATTCCAGCCGCTTTTAAGATTTAAGATATTCTTGCTATCTTAATGTTTATGCCAACTTCTTGAGTTACTGCAGAAAAGTGGCTATTTATTTTAATTAGTTAACGGAGTGAGCTATTTTAAATGAGTTGAGCATTTTTAAATACGCCTTGGCGTACGTCTGAACATGTTTTTTTTTAATATTTACGATAAAATCGTTAATGTTACTAATGCGGAGGCCCTTCTGTTAAGCGAATGCCGCACGTTATTAGCAAATTTGTTTACTTTTATAATTTGGAATACTGGTTTAAGAGTTAGAAAGCAGCTTTAATTAATGTATCCTCGATAAATTGCAGAGAAAAGGTTAGGCCAATAAAGAAAATATATAATAAACCAAAAAAAAACCTATTAACCTTTCGTGAAGTCTCTACCCCAACAATATAAATTAATAATTTATAAACATTGTTGATGAAACATAAAAAAGAGCATTGTTCTCAAGCAACAAATTTCTCGCGATTAAACGGCTATAAAATAAAGAGGTTCGCATGTAACCGAGTAATTTGTAAAGAGTTTTAACTCGAGCCAATTTGCCTTTAAAAGCCCGCGAAACCGCTCTCGAAAAAAAACGTTTTATCATCCATAAATCTTTTACAAGCAAACAATTATCGGGCCAGGTAGCAACGTATTAAATTGGAAATTAAATCCTTGCTTAATATTGCGAAATCCCTTTGTGGTCTCGCAAATTCTTTTCGAACTCGGAAATCAAAGAGCGAAACAGCAAAAGTTGGTGCCCTTTGACGAGTCCTGTTATTATTTTCTCGAGAACCTCTTTTATATAAAAGAACGCTTCAGATGAGGAGGGTGGTAAAGGGAAAAATATGACGCGAGTCGCGTTATCGGCGTCCCTTACTTCTTTGTGTTTTAGAGCGGGAAGGGAGAGGGTTGGTCGAGTGGCTTTCGAGTCGAGAGCCTCTATACGCTGGTTCTCGTTACGTCATGCCTCGGGGCCTCGTGTGGGAGGAATTTCGACAAGTATTTTATGAAAAATGTAACCGTCTTTACGAAAATGCTCGAAGCTTTTTATGTAATGCAACTGTTTCAAGCAGTAATGAGATGAAAGTTGTCACCGGTTGTTACGGGGAACTGGGTCCACGGGCGTCGTGTTCCAAGAATTACTTGTGTGGGTTGTCTGTACGGTCGTACCAGCTACCGACTCCTATCGACTAATATAAGAGCTTTAGTTATAACCTTACGAGAAAATTGAATTGTGTCGGATAAATGAATGGAATGGAAGCAGGCGCTAAAAGAGCCAATTTAGACTTGAAAAATGTCCATCTCAAAGTATTGCACGCACGAGATTAAAATACGAGTATATACTGTGTGTGATAAAAGTATGTGTAATGTTTTTTTTTATTGATACCGTAAATGCGGCACGATAGAAAAACATATACATTAAGTATTTGTTTTTCTATCGTGCCGCGTTTACGGTTCATCGAGTATCAAACCAGCGCGATTCTAAAGAAATTTCACTTCAAAAATAATCTCCAATTTAAATTAATAAAAAAAACAAAACAAGAATATTTTTCAAGTCCAACCAATTCAACAGGATAATAATAAAGCACTCGAAGTGATTTAATTTTCTCAATATTATTCCCATATTTTTCATACGCCCATGGATGATATATTATCATGGGAAAACATTATAAATCAATCACAATCTAAATTAAGACTTATTTCTTCGACGGTAGGATTAGATTTCGATTGTAAACGGATGACAATCCCTCTGCGATTCCATACGATTTCACCAAGTAATGATTTGCTTCGTAATGAGGGAGGCGCAAATAATATTCCGAGAGGAAAAGGCATTGACGATATAAACCTCTGGAAAGGAACTTTGCTAATATCTGCTTCCACAAGTCTTTATTAATATTTCCTTAACAATTTACTTACGTTTCTTGGAGATTTATGTAATTTTTATATTATATTTAAAAACTCTCATTTTTAGGAAATAGAATAAAATATTTAAGCTACAATTTATAAGTATTTAAATAACGGGTTTTCTATTCAAGTTTATTTATATAATGCGACATTAATATATAATTTGACATCACAGTATTTCGCATATTATATGCCGAATTATTAGGAAACTATTTATTTTTCCTAGATAAAAAGACTCCTATGTCTTTCTCCAGGATTCAGGCTATCTTTATGCACAATTTTGTACAAAAAATTTGAAGAAAAAACAGGATGCTCCGAAACCGCAGCATCCTTAGGAGATGTTGACTTTACGATTAATAATTGTTAAGACAACAACAACTTAATAACCAACAATTAAATATGTGGTGTTTGGTGTGGAGTATAAGGCTTGAAATTATAATAAATTACACCATACAGATTCTCCTGCTTTTCGCGGAGTATAGTAAATTAAGCTTAATTTTCATAATGTATCATGGAATTCCGCAAAGTGAAGATAATTATGGCAAAATAAGTATTATAAGCTATAAAGTTTTTGTTTTTTTTTTTAATTTTGTTGTATTATTTACGCATGGTACTTAATTCCTAAGCAATTGTGGTTAATTTATCGTTTATGAATAACTAAGTTGTGGAAACTTCATTGGTATACGTAATATAAACATACTTTTATGTGTAATACTAATAGTACTGTTTGTTTCCCTTGAAAAGCTAATAAATAAATACTATCACGTATGTGTAAACACACGCATATATAATCTTTTTAAATCCTTTCTTGGATTGTAATTTTTTTGAACGAAATTGGCAATCAACAGTGTCAGTGTCCGTGCCTTGGCAAAATCTGTGAAAATAGAAGTAAAGTATTTGGCAATAGAACCTTAATGATGTTCAAACCTATTATATATTATATAACCGACGGCCGAGTGGCGCAGTGGGCAGCGACTCTGCTTTCTGAGTCGATTCCCACAACTGGATTTGTGTGATGAACATGAATGTTTTTCAGTGTCTGGGTGTTTATCTGTATACTATAAGTATTTATGTATATTATTCATTAAAATTACTCATCAGTTATCTCAGTACCCATAACACAAGATACGCTTACATTGGGGCTAGATGGCGATGTGTGTATTGTCGTAGTATATTTATTTATTATGTTTATATTTATTTATTTATTATTTAAATTTGTTATGGTCGAAATCGAATTTTGTCCACTACGGGCAGGTGCGTGCATAGCGGGTATGCACAGGGTATGTTGATGATATAAAACGAAGAAAACCTCCAGTACGAGTTATAGAGGACATTGTAAGAGTTATAAAAAGCCTACCCTTGAGTATTTATAACTGGTACTGGAGATTTCCCTCTATGCTCGCCACTGACTACGGGACAACTAGTTTCAATAAAACGCCTTCACCAATAGAAAAAAATTGCAAGAAATCGCCATATTTCTTAACCCGCCTCCACGTAAACGTAAACCCCTTACATGAACTCCCTTTTGCACATTCCTTTAACACACATGACTTCGAAAAACTAAATAGACGTAACCGCACAAAACTATTATTGAAAAAACGGTTTTATTCCCATTGTCTCAAGGTTAAAATTGCATTGATGTTGTCCAAGCGTTTACATGTATGGTTGGAAATGGCGGCAAGTGATACAATTCGTGAGATTGGTCGCAATGAACTTACCTAAACATTTTTACGATTCCGATAAAGCTGTGTTTGTGTAAACTAGTGCTTAGCATTTGTAAAGGTCGCCGCTTTTACCGATGCAGAGGTTAATTGCTTATGTCGGACAGAATTGTAAGGTAGTTTCTACACTACACTGTAGCCTTATTGCATGATTTGCTAGATCGCAATCGAGAAGTCGTTCTCGCATATCAAACTCTGCATCGTCAAAGTAAAATGGACTTAGTGCTATACTTTATAGAGCCGCAAATCCTGAACTTCTGATTTTTTTGTACAAACGTTCAGTAAAAAGCCCGAGCTAAAGAACTGTAGGCAAATTTGAGTGTTTTTTTTTAAATTCCAATACAAGGTAGTCCAATGGTGGTAAGTGATGATGCATTCTAAGATGGTAGCGGGCTAACCTGTTGGGAGTATGGTAGTCATATCCCTAATCGGCTTCTACGCGATATCGCACCGGCACACTAATTCGCTTTGTGAAACGTCTTTGTAGGGTGGGTGGTAACTAGCCACGGCCAAAGCCTCCCACCAGACCAGACCAGAGAAAATTTCAATAATTATCAATTTGTACTAAGGATACTGATGAGCAGGAACAGAGAGCGAAACTCACAAAAAAAAATTGTGGCAAAACTAGTGTTTGTTCTACGTTATCATGAAAAAAGTGAACGTAAAATTGTAGTTAGACTGAGTTGTATAGTGTGACTATATCTTGACTGTAGGTAAATATACAGAGCGGTGTTCGCCTAGTAGTTAAGACTCCGGCTTCCCTTTCGATAACCGAATTCGATCCCCGGCGCTCACCTCTAACATTTCGGAGCTATGTGCGTTTTAAGCAAAGTTGCTTAAACACCTGAAAGAAAATATCATCAGAAAACCTGCATGCCTGATAGTTCTCAATAATATTTTCTAAGGCGTGTTAAGTCTACTTTGGGCCCTACGGCCTTAATCTTTCTTTCTCTGGGGAAGACTTGTGCCTTGCAGTTAGCCGTTATGAATAGGTTGATAATTAAGAGCGAAAAAGTAGTTTAGAACTATCTTACTCATTAGCCAGTCATATAATAGGCTAGATTAAAAAAGGTATAAAAAAAAGCATTATGCAGAAGTTTTATGTTAGACAAAAGAAAAGTTTCCACGCCACTTTCTTGTATGATAAAGACTTAATTGAACTGCAGACCGCATAGTAGAACTAATTAGTTCTACAGTAACATTAGCAGTACTGCAATACAATTGGCTTGATATTAAAAATGTCGTCAGAAATTTATGGCTCAGCCCAGCATTTAATCCAGTTGGTACCAGGCGCGCTATATAATAAGTATAGTCTTCTCTACATTTTCTAGTCTTATCTACATTTGTATCTAATAATAATAATGCTATTCTTACAGATTAGACCATACACTATGAATACACGATACGATACATTAAGAAAAACCACTTACCTCATAGATATTGCAGTTCCTAATACCCATAATATACAGAAAACTGTAAGTGAATAAATTAGCAAAAAAATTGAACTTAAAGAAGAAATTACGAGAATCTGGAAACAAGACAAAGTGTATGTGGTTCCTATCGTTACCTCTACCACAGGGATTATTCCCAATAATCTTCTAAATAGCTTAAAAATCTGGTCTGGAAGAATCTCTCTCCATCGGTTTGCTAAGAGCTGCCATTTTAAATACATGTAGAATAGTAAGTTTTTGCAGGTTGCGGAAAGCATAGGTTTAACATAAAAATACAATATAAAAACACAACACACGCTGCAGTTACATGGTGTAGGCCCGTAAATGCGGTTAAAACCAGCCAAGAGCTGAGAAATACAAACACTTCCAAATAATCATTTATTTGCAAGAACGTTTGTACAATATGAAGATGTTGGTAAACAATATAGTCAGTTTACAGAGCATAACATTCTACTAAATTAATAGTGCGCAAGTTTTGTTCATGGATAATAAAAAATTAAAAAGATCGACCTTAATTGAATGTCAAATTCAATTAAAATAAACACTACAAACACATTATAAAATTAAAAATGACAATAAATAAATAAACGAATAACCAAATCGAAATAAAAGTTCCATAATTTATATTTAAAATTATTCAGTTTAAAATAAATATTCTTTTACATCTTTTACATCATTTTTCGAGAAGCATTTTACTTAATTTATTCTTAAACATATTAAGATTCATGTTGTCGAAATCGTTTGGTAGTTTATTATATATTTTCACGGTCATACCGCAAGCACATTTCATATATGTTATATTGCATCGTTTTGCAGTTTGCAGTTGTTGGGATATCTATCACATAAATACGACGAGAAAATGGTAGACATAATAATGGTATCGTGACGCGCATTATTTTGCTGGACATCGTGATTCGTTCATTCAAACGTCCTATTATTTATATATTATTACCAATGAGGCAGTTTCTTCTCTTTATCTATTAATGTACTTGTCCAGAAGAAAGTAATGAAAGGTAGGTACATATTATTTGCTTATATATAGAGTCATCACCATCTTCATGATCAACCCATTGCCACTACAGGGCACGGGTTTCTTTCAGAATCAGGAGCGTTTAGGCCATAGTCCACCACGCTGACCCAGTGCCGATTGGTGGACTTTACACGCTTTTGAGAACATTATGGAGAACTCTCAGTCATGTCATGCCATGCAGGTTTTCTTCACCGTTGAAGCAAACTAACCCTAATGGTTAGTTTGCTTCAACGTTGCTACGACCGTTATCTATTATTACTACTGATATATTGATTAAAGTACGCGCAACGTTAAGCCAGAACAGCTTCTAACCCTGTACCAAGCTCAAGTTCGGTTGTGCATGGAGTACTGCAGCCTTTTATGGGATGGCTCTACCAAGTACCAGCTCGATGCTTTGAATTCGGTGGATCGTCGTGCTAGGAGACTCATTGGCAACGACCTTGTATTCAGTAGACTTCAAAGCCTTGAACACCGGCGCAAGGTTGCTTGTCTAGCTGTATTCTACGAGATACATTTCGAAGAGTGTGCTCAGGAGCTATTCGATTTGGTTAAAACGTCTCCTTTCTACCATCAAACTTCGAGGTACCGAAAGAATCTGCACCGTTACGTTGTTGAAATACCATCAACACGTACGAAGCGTTTTGCTTCTTGCGTTCCTTTCTGATCCGCACCGCAAAGGCCTGGAATACCCTCCCATCTTCGGTCTTCCCCTACCTATAATCCTATAATCTGGGTACCTTCAAATCCTGAGTGAATAGGCATTTTCTAGGCAAGCGCGCTTCATCTTAGGCTGCATCATGACTTACCATGTGTGATTGAATTCAAGCACTTAACCAACGTATAGTGGTAATAAACAACAATATAAAAATGTCTATCGTCCGCTTCTTTTTAATAAAACCTACTCCATTGCAGTTTCCGTGAAGACTGTTATGTTACTTATTAGGGCCTCCGCGAAGCATCTTGTGAGATGTATCAGAAGAAAGTTGTATTGTAATAAAACCCCGTATCTATAAAACTTTGTTCCGCATCATTGGAATGGTAGGTTAATTAATGAGAACTTTTAATTAAGGAACGATTGGGGGTAATTTGGGTACCTACAACGAAGTATTTATAGCAGACCCTTAGTTTGAGACTTTCACTTATCACTCGATAACGCGAGAGTGAAGAAGAGAAGAGTGACTAAGGCACGAGTAAAATATATTTGAAACAAAAGGATTCGGCGAGCTTCGTGTGATGTAAATTATGCTATACAAATCGGAATGCCAATTCTCATCAAAATTACCAAATTTTGTCTTTTGTTTGTAGTTTGTCTTTTTCCCAATTTCTTTTTTTTAAATTAGGATTCAGTTTTGAGCTGAATAAACCAAAACCATCTTCGATTTTTTATAAGATATCTACTGGTTTCTTTTACAATTTAAATTTGAATGTAGATATAACAGATGTAAACAAGAATTAAAATAATTTAATACATATTTTTTACGTAACAGCATTCGATATTCGAAAACCCCGCTAGTATAACGAAACACATACCAAGGGTACTCGCGTACTGATGTAGGAGCCAGTGGAGTTTATGATCGTTTAGGGCACCATACATTTATGGTAGGGCTGAGTTTAATGGTGCAACTAAAGACAAGACGAGCGCAGCGGAGAAAAGATGTGAAGTCAAAGTCAAATAATTCTTTATTCAAATAGGCACATATATGGCACTTCTGATGCGTATATTACATGTAAAATATAATATAGAAGTGAGTTGATGGCGATAACTAAATTCGTCAACTGAAAACTAAAGCTACGAGGGTTCCAAACGCGCCCTGGTCTAAGAAGATGCCCACAGCAAACTTAGCCGGTTGAAAGAATAGACATACTCAGATCTTTTGTTTATAGTATGATAACATAAACATTTAAGCCAATAATCTGTTTGTTGGTTCGAGTATAAAAAGATGTACATAACACGCTTTGGGCGGTACAAAATCTTACAGTATTGAAGGTTTTTAAGTTACATTATAAACGTAATCGTAAACTATATCGTATTATGAAAGGGGGGAATAGCAGAGAACGAGCACTAACCCTGGTCAGCATGGTGATTGTGTGCAAACTCTCCCCTTGGGACAGGTGTTATGTACAGCAGTGGAATTTTATATATTATGTATATACAAAAATATTCTTTTACACGCAAGTGAGCTAGAATTAATAACTATTTCAAAATAAGATTTTTTTTCAATCAATTATGTAAAAGTTTAATTGTTAAGTTAAACGTTTGCACGAGAAAACCTGCAACTTGAAAATCTTTTATTTTCAGCTGAGGAAAAATACACGTTAGTTATTTGTATAGTTACTTATATGTGTACAATTCCCTTTAACGCTCATGTATGGAAACGTTATAATGAAATCCTAATAATAGATTAAGGTTTTATGGTCTTTAATAACTATGGAGAGCTTTCGGCTACGCGACAGAGCCGTGGGTTTTTAATTAACACTTCCAATGGTTATTTAGATTCCGTAAGTTATTACGAATATGACGGTAGTTAAAAGCATGTTAATTATAAAAATTGTAGTCTAAATTCTACGATGCTTGATTATATTACTGATATGTAATTTCAGTTCATTAATATTGAAATTATTAAGTATTTGTTTACAAACTTGCGTTACATTTTTCAAGTTAATGAATTAATATAAAACATTGCAAACAATGTTAAATGGAAAACAAAATTCCGTTAAAGGTATTCACGTGTATGTGAGTGTGTTATGAGCGTGCGCGTTTTTGTGTGTTTGCGAGTATATTTGTTTTTATGTGTGGTGTGTGTTTGTGTGTGTGTATGTTTATATGAATGTCCCTACTACTGCTACTGAATGCATTATCTTCTACTTTTATTAACCTACCCGAAGGCGGATTACCGTGTTATACCTACCCTCAAAATTAGATTTTTAGGAGAATTTACCTACTCATCGATCCAACTTGGAATACAAACCAAGATTCTTTAAGTTTAACTTTTTCAGAGGTTTTAAATACGTGGTATTTTTGTCATCTCCATTTTTGTTTCCCATCTCTTAGCCTATTTCATTACCGAACCCGCCTTGATGAACTTGACCCCTCGCGACCCCATTACAGTTATTACAAAGGGGGCGGGGGGTTTACGAATATTATTGCTATTGCCTATTGCCGTAGAAATTGAAACCGTTCTAATAAATTGAACGGCCAATGTGTTTGATAATACATTAGTTTTGTCGTTTTGATGATATTTGATGGCCGACTGGCGCAGTTGGCAGCGACACCGCTTTCGGAGACCAAGGCCGTGGATCACCGAGCCGCGCTGGGCAGACGGGTTGCTGATCGCAGTAGATGGTAGAAGAAGCACAGAATACCCTGGTGCCGCTCCGGTGCGGTGGTGGTGATCCGTTTAATACCAAAGGTTTCGTTATTGGTCTTTTATTTATGATTAATGAAAGTCCGGTTTTATAATAAAATAAAATGTTGACGTATTTAAAATTTTCATTCAATCTTTCTCTCTTCAATCAGATTCTTATGTGTAAAAGTACTGTATGATTCACTTGAAAACATAATAAAAATAATAAAATAAAAAAAAACTTTTGAAAAATGTCTGTTAATATAACATTTTTTTTTATTCGACTACAGTGATTATGCAGTCTAAAATGGTAGCGGGCTAACTTGATGGCGAGTATGGTAGTCATACCCCTAATCAGTTTCCACGCGACATCACGCCCACTAAATCGCTTAGCGGCACGTCTTTGTCGGTAGGGTGGTAGCTAGCCACGGCCGAAGCCTCCAACCAGACCAGACCAGAGAAAATTCAGAAATTTCGTATTTTAATTGTGTTTTTGTTTGTGCTTTGTATTTGGTGTACAATAAAGTGCATTTTGATGAGCCCGGGACCTCCTGTTTAATTCACAGCGCCCGCTACTGCGCCAAGGAGGTCGACGAACATTCAATTAAACTTGCAACAAAGCAAGTATTGTTTGGAACCACTTTTGCGGTTGTCCTTTACGAATTATTTTACCATATTCCAGCGAGATACGTCCAGCTATTTGTACTTTGAGTTGATAAATCTGTCAGTCAGTCAAAGGCACTTGAAGATATAAGATTAAATGCAAATAATTGTTGTTTCCATCAGCGACGACAAGCGTAAAATTGTTTAAATGACATTTGATTTAATACCGAATACGTACCTACCTACTGAGTCAATATCAAGATAAATGCTATACAAGTGCTACGATTGTAGGCGATAGCTATGAGCTGATCAGACCATAAAAGGATTCCCTTAAGGTGGCGCCACATGCCTATTATACTTATATTGATTATATCATATACTTTATACCTTGATAAAATTCTCGTCCGATCACCGAAGTTAAGCAACATCGGGCGCGGTCAGTACTTGGATGGGTGACCGCCTGGAAACGTCGCGTGATGTTGGCTTTTTGCTTTGTTTTTAATAGAATCTAAAATAAATAACGAAATCAATTTTATGGCTTTATTACCTTGTGTACACACGTAAGTCTCACTTCTTACGTGTGTACACTAATACATTTTTATAAATATTTAATAGTGTTTTTTTGACGTGACAACGTCTTATAATTCGATGGAGCCGGCTGCACGCACATGCAAAACATGACTCATGCGGCGTTACCTCGCTCTGAGGCGTTCCATTTAAGGCTCGAAGTGCAAGCGAGAGTGCAGAACGAGCGACAAAGAGGCACAATCGGCCTCCGCGTTCGGCAGCGTTAGACATCTGTCTCTCACCTACTTGAGTGAGCGATGCGTCCGTGTGGACAGCTACTATACAATAATACATTTACATGTTTTCGTCAAGTATGAAGTGCAGTCGAAAGTGAATGTGGTGTCAATTGTTTATAGCAAAAATAAAAATACATAATTGTATGTATGCGTACAAATAAATGTTACTTGATCAATTCAATAGTGATTTCCATTAACCTCCTTCTCTATATCCATACAAAATATCTATCAAACAAATAAAATTTAAATTTTCTTTTGAAAATGCAACCATTCCATCAGTATTTTCTTATGACGTTGTCACGTTCACCTAGCGTCAGTAAACCGACTTTACAGCCGATTTTTTTTGTTAAATAATTTAATAACAACAACAATAATAGCTGGTAATATAATAAATATACTCAACAAATGTAGGTAAAGACGCGAAAAGTGCTCCTTCGTTAGCTTGTCTTGCTTTCGGAAATAAAGATCGACAAGCAAGTGTTAAGGGAATCCTTTTATGGTCTGAAGAGCGTTTATAGTGTAATTACAGCCACATACAAACCTACGCCTCAAAGTCGATGGAGACATAACTGCACTTTGTAGAACATATACCTTGCATGCCCTGCAAAGTTGTGCTTTACCTGCTCTGTCAATTATTGCTTACTATTAAGATAAAAAAAAACCTGTAACGATTAGAAGATGAAGACTTGACCGATTTGATAAAGGCACGTCCGCAATAATTGACCAATTCCGTTAGATTCCATAGTTGGTTATTTCTCTCTCAAAAGTCCATTTTTGGATTCAAAATTGTTGATCTTAACTCAGTACTTTATCTTTATTTCTTACGACCTTTCACATACTTTTTTACTAATGTTTCGAAGGTATTCTAACTGTAAAAAGACGCTGGATGGCTGGAGCTTAGAATTCGTCTCAGAAACGCTGTAGAAAATCCTTTTGTGCGAGTTAGTCGGATGTTAATAATCCACATAGGATCTCTCTATCCTCAGCGTCTCGCTTATTTGTGGTAGAACGTTGAAGGAGAAATGAGATTGGGGAATTCTTCATCTTAACTCACAACGTTACGACGTTAAACTGGCAAGAAGTAAATAAATAAACAAAAAGAAAATAGCTATTTATTTCTCATCGCAATTATGTTTTTGTATATAGAATTAAATTTTAACAAAATATGTTATTATTACAGTTAGCATTGAATTGTATAAAATATAATATTTTCCATTCTATTAAAATGATTCGAGGTCAATTTCAACAATACCCATTTAAAAAAAAATGCTTAGCTCCTTCAATTGTTATGAATGTAGACAGCATAATTTATTAGTTAAATAAAGTTTTTTTTATGTAATTTTTTAAGAATGCAATTATTGCTATTTTCATTTTTGTATTTCATCATATTTGACCTATAACCGACCCACTACAGAGCACGGGTCTCCTCAAAAAATGAGAATGGGTTAAGGCCATAGTCTACCGGTGGCCCAGTGTGGTTTGGTGGACTCTTCATACCTTTGAGAACGTTACGTAGAACTCTCAAACATGCAGGTTTCTTCACGATGTTTTACTTCACCGTCGAAGCAAGCATTGAATTAACCCCTTATATTAATAATAATAATAATATCTCTGTCTGTCTCTGTCTCCTGCGGTAGTTTAAAATGTGTTACAGGAGGCAGTGTCTTCTCTATACCTATGATCTTATTAAGAAACGTTTGACAATTTAAAAGGCAAAATTATATAATGGAAAAAAAAATTAAAAAAAAAAGGAATGGTATAAATTTTTGAGGCGGGTGCTTACGTACATTTCATTTGTTTATGGTTGTGCGCGTGTTTGCATGCGTGTGTGTACGTGTGTGTTTGTGTGTATTTTTTTGTATTAATTTTAATTTGTAATATTGCATTATAAAAATTGGTTTCAATAATATATTGGATTCCAGAGCTGTGTGTAAATGGGGCAAAAAAAAGAAGTTATTTCTTATATCATAAAGAATCAAATGTATGTGGCCATATACTTATTTCCCATGCTTTCAGTTGAGTTCAAAGCATGTGAGCTGTAATAAGTAGCAATATTTAATTCATGTCAAGATCCTGGGCCGTCGATAGCTTGGTTTGGCGCGCGCGTGATACAATGGTGACCTCCGTTGATACGATAACATGGGAATTGAGTGCAAACTGGTGTCTTTTATTGTATATCATTGAGTCGGAGATTCGAAATTGATAGACTCGATGCTAAGATATCGATCTTAGCATCGAGTCTATCAATTTCAATCAGACGATGATGACGAATCAGCGTGATAGACGCACAGCGGCATACATTATCGTAAGGATGCATACTCGGTTCTGTTGATAGGCAATGGTTTTCCGCTTATAATCAGGGCCATGATATTTTTTCGTCAATTATCACTATGAAAAAAAAACGAGGTTATAAGTATAAGTTTGGGTGCTGAGTTACATAACATTTAAGAAAAATCATATCCCATTACCGGCGCACTACAGCGTACAGGTCTCCTCTCATACCGAGAAGGTCTTAGAAGGCCGTAGTCCACCACGCTGGCCCAGTGCGGATTGGTGGACTCCACACGCCTTTGAGAACAATATGGAGAACTCTCAGGCATAAAGGTTTCCTCACAATGTTTTCCTTCACCGTCAAAGCAAGTGATATCTTATTTGCCTGAAACACACATAACTAACAAAAGATAGACTTGCGTGGATTTGAACTCGACCCCCCGAAAGTGAAGCCGAAGTCCTAACCACTGAACTTTCACCGGTACTAGTCACTATTCTTCAAACGGTTTCATTATAGAAAACGAATACTGATCGGTTGGTTTCTTAGGCATTTTCCATCCGTCCGTTATTGGGTAGTTAGTGTTTATCAAAATTATTTATCAAAAGTATTATAATATTAGTATAGACAACATTTTTGACTATAATAGGTAAATACTGTATCATTTTCAGATAAAAAGTAATTGGGTATCGTCCCCTTTCCACATACGGCAATCGGAACACCCATTTTTCTTATCAAACGTAACATACTATAGTCGCACATAATATGTGTAGCATACGCCTATCTTAAGGTATTCTTAAGGGATAGATGCGAGACGCCGAGGGGCCCCGCCCTTAGATTGACATGTGGAACACCCTTTCCACCCATTCGCGGATTTTTCCGATTTTTCCTTATCTTTGCCAGAAAGTAGGTATGTGTCATGTAGGTAGTACTGCGGTGGCTAATAAATCTTCTGTAGGCTGGGTGCAGTAAAATGTATAGAGTAAAATGTTTAAACCGTTAAAAAAAAAGATACAGACAAGTAAACTTTACTTAGACCTATCGCCCTATTATTATTACTTGTTTTTGTTTAAGTCTTTTAAAAATGGAACCTTTCCACCATTCTTATCGTCCAGGATGCAAACTAACGTCCGTTTTCTATATTTAATCTATCTGTAAACTGTTGATAAGTTGCTTAGCAAATATGTTATTTGTTATATATTGTATGGATGTTTGTTGACAATAACAACGTTACTAATAAATCAATACATTACGGATATAATGTTTATTGAAAATGGACATAACTCTATACATAACTCTAAATCTACATACATTTGAGAAACTCAAAAATTCTAAATTCTAAATTCATTTTTTCAAGTACGCCCAGTTGAAACATTAAGTCAGTCTGTATTTCACTACATACTCTACCACCGCACCGGTTCGGAAGACAGATTCCACCGAAAAGAGCCGGTAAGAAACTCAGCAGTTTGCTTTTTATCAACACAATTGTACAGTTTATAATTTTAGTTGTGTATATACTGACCTGTTGCACTCTTCCGTTTCTTTTACTTGATTCTTCCATCAAGGGTTGTCGGAAGGAGATCGCTTAGAGCGATAAGACCGCCTTCGCGCATTTTTTTTGTTATATCTTCTTATTTCATCTCTTGTTTTATCTGCAATTTGTGCGATAATAAATAAAATAAAAAAAAAGTGCAGATTGTATAACACGTGTTTTTGTGTAAGTCTTTGCGTTACAGGAAACCTAAAATTTTTTATCCTATACCCCTATTCTAAATGGCATCGTATCGGAACTCTTAATGCCGTGTTGGCATTCGATAGGGTGAATTTAAGCCACGGGCGATTTCTACCACACCAGACTTATGAAAATTCAAAAATTATAAATTCCCAAATCAACCTCACCACTGCGCTAGTAAGGTCTTTAAAACCTTTAAACTTAGATGAAATCAATTAAGTATTAACTTGTCAAAGAATAAAGAGAAAACTCAAAGTTAAATTTATTATTGTGTTTGTTCTTTAATATTATCTTATCTGACCATTTGTCATTTCCCTTTACCAACTCTACGCCTTCACATCTCAAGTTACCTAATATTGAGCAAGCTTTTCTTTAGAAAGTTTCGGGTGTAGAGGTCGCTGTTGAATCCGTAATGTGACTGTAATCTGGTAGTTACTATTCGAGTAAATCACTATAACGACTAATAAAGTTGGAGAGGTATCTACGAGGTTTCTATTAATTATACTTAGATATACAGTTCGGATTTTTAGTAGACGAATAGTGGTGTGCTTTTCAAACGATATTTTTATCTCGATATATTTAACGGCCGACTGGCGCAGTGGGCAGCGACCCTGCTTTCTGAGTCCAAGGACGTGGGTTCGATTCTCACAACTGGAAAATGTTTGTGTGATGAGCAATAAGTGTTTTTCAGTGTCTGGATGTTTATATGTATTTTCTAAGTATTTATGTATATAATTCATAAAAATATTCATCAGTCATCTTAGTACCCATAACACAAGCTACGCTTACTTTGGGGCTAGAAGTCGATGTGTGTATTGTCGTAGTATATTTATTTATTTATTTATTAAGTTCACACGCTAGCTAGATACACTCCGACCGTAGTAGTAATAAAGTTTATAGTTGTACTAGAGCTTTTTGTAACAGAGCTCGTCTGGGGAAGTAGTATCGCCTTGCCTATTTTTGTATAATTACAGACACATGAGGCACAACACTTACGCCTCAGATTAATGGACACAAGGCAGCATGTTGCAGGACGTTCGCTTTGCATGCCATGTGAAGTTTTGATCCGCTTGGTCAGTCAATAATTACTATAAGAAATAAAAAAAACCTTTGAGCATATTTTTTTAAGCCACTTATATGTAGAACTACTAGTAGTGGCGTGCATTTCCTACAAGCACAAAAGCACTGCCTACTTTAAAAATAAAATAACTTGAATATAAGGGGGGACTTTTGAATTTTAATGCTACCTTCCTGCGTAAAAACCATGTTCATGCCAGACTACCAGCCGAATTTAATTTTCTGTTTCATTTAATAGCTCATATCTTGAGGTAGGTCTTTGACTAATATCACGGTACAATCTTTGGGAGCCAACCTATATAATATGTCGCGGATGAAAATTTGTGTTTTTTTAATTTTTAATATTTGGAAAACCAACAGCTATAAATCAATTGTTACAATGAATAAATTAATTATAGATCTATGTAGGTAACTCTGTTTCTTCCACGTTTTTTCTGATGAGATCATAATGAGATACTCCAAATCCACTCCTCCACCCGCTGAGTGACTCTGAGCTTTCGTATGAGCTCATAGTGTGGTATGTGGATTAACTCATTTGATATCGGTGCGTTTCAAATATTATTATCGTGTTCCTCAGCCTATTAACAATCCACTGCTGGTCACAGGCCTCCTATCTCAATAAAAAAGACCTTGAAGAATGTTACAAATTTACCTGTCTTTTTAATCTTTTTTGAAATAGTCAAAAGTTCACTTTTGTATATAATATACCGTATAGTTTTGGTTGCAATGTGATATAAAATTTCAGTGTGAATCTTATAGATGGCATCGTCTAGTGATATCTTGTTCAACTACAAATCATAAAGATCTGGGTTGGTTGATTTCCGGGTATTTCAGTATCATTCCGGGGTTGGGATGTTGGCGTTGTCTAACCCAACGTTTTATAGATAATTCTACTTTTTTGTGCTTTTAGTTAGTAAATTTTTGTAATGAGTAAGTACATTTTTTCAAATTAAAAAATAATTACATATGAAAATTATTGGAAAACTTGTGAAAAAACTACTGTTATAGCCAATATATATCCTTATAAATCATAAGTAAGTTAAAACGATTTGTTTAACATATTCGAATGTAAAGTAATGAAAAAAATTATAACTGCTATAGAAAGAACCTAAAAACCGATCAATTTCCATAAATTGGTCCGTCTTAGATTACAGACATAAAATTTAAATTAGCTACCCATTCACGTACAAACATAAGGGTCATTAACAAACACAAATAAACCCACTGGCATGTCAATCTTAAATCGGAACGTTGTCACGTAATAATTCACTTAAAGCCATAAATGCCACCGATTGACAAAACGTACGCAATAAATATGCTTAAACAAACCTCGAAACCGTACAGAATTACCACTTATCAACATCGACATTCGACATTCCAATTGCGGTAACGACTCTTCGGTGTCGACGCCCACGACACAACACTATCCGATAAATCACATACCGTGAGAATCAACGTGAACAACACTAGAACACCGAAAGGTAAGAAGTAGCTGTTTGAATGTGTAATAAGCTATAGCGAATCACCTAATTTATTTTCTTAAACCTTTTAAAAAAAGTTTACATCACCGGTGTAGGTGTAGGATATAAAAACGAACCTGAATCTCGGATCAGCACTATAGGTAATTGTTAGATATTAAGTTTTTCTGTCAATAAATTTTTAATACCAGCCCTCAATCCCGACAGTGCCTGAAGCCAAAGTCTTCGAACGGTTCGTGTTGCCAGTGATTACCTATGGTTGCGTAACATGGTCGCGGGCGACGGAGGGAGCTCTATGCTCGGAGTATCTCTACTTGATCAAATCAGAAATGAGGAGATCCGTAGAAGAACCAGAGTTACCAACATAGCTCAACGAGTCGCAAAGCTGAAGTGGCAATGGGCGGGGGACATAGCTCGGAGGAAGGATGGACGTTGGGGTCCTAAGGTGCTGGAATGGCAGCACTGGTAAACGCAGCGTTGGTCAACCCTAAACGAATTGGACAGACGGTATTAGCGCGTCGCAGGTAGCCGCTGGATCTTAGCTACACAAAACCGTGGAACTCCCTACAAAAAAACTATGTCCAGCAGTGGACGTCTATCGGTTGATATGATGATGATGATGATGATGATGGCCTCCTGATGATGAAACCTCGTGGCTCACAAAGTCGGTCACCTTTATAGAGTCACTAGAATCGGGTAATATACGTTTATGGCCGCCAACCTGCATTGGAGTAGCGTGGTGAGAGCTCTTTCTCTTTTGAGAAAGAAGGCCTCTGCTCAACTATAGGACTGATTACTTAATTGATTACATTACTGATTACATTACTTAATAGGCTGAGGCGATACTTTACAGTGTATTCGATATCGGTTCGTGATTTAAATTTCTGTAGATTGCGGCATTGACGCATTCACACGAAATCTTTTGTCAACGATCAAAATTTAATCATCACTTAAGATTTAGCATATCACAATAGTCTACTAGACTATTACTAGACTATTACTACTTAGCACCTATAGAATTCTAGTACGTAGCCGAAGGTTTTTAATCCTTTGAAGCAAAAGAATGGTTAGAATTTTTATTAGTAAATATTATAGCTAGGAGTAGTTGAGCATTATTGTTGCAGAGCTCGTCAGGAGAAGTACTAACATGCTCTTCTGACCGAAATACAGCACGTGTTTCGGTCAGAAGAGCATAGTTTCTGGTACAATTATAGGCACATAACGGTTCAAATACGCCTGAGGACGATGGTCAAAGGGTGGCACTTTGCAGGACGGGTTTTGCCCAAAACGTTGTTCTGCTTATGGATTCCTAACTTACAATCAGGAGGGGCATCTCGGCCCGTCAATTGTTATTAAAAAAAATATCATAATGAGGTGAAATATATAATGTATCGTATCCATAATCACATCCAACAAAGCGATTTCTTACCTTAATAACATAGCTTTACTGTATTAGTACGACCGCTGCTTAATCCTACGGAGGGTACAGAGTTAATATAAATACCTTAGCCAAATTTATAAACCGATTTCATGCCTTTGACACGACTCGTAGGTACTTTGGCTAGGTGTTCGGATGATGATATTTATTTCTTATCAAAACTTAAAGCTATATTGTAACTGATTGTATGTTTATTTTAAACCCCAGAAGACATAAAATATTCACATAATTATACAAGATACAAGATTATATATAGCCTTTTTCGTTTGAATATCTATACGATTCAAAATTTGGAGTTCATTTTTCCAGCATTAAATTGGATTGGATTGGCATTGGATAAAATAGCTTGTTTTTTGTTTATTTTTCATAGTAATCATTGACGTAAGCAGATGGCCCATTATTACAAAAATTCATAATTCCAAATTCATTTATTTCAAAGTAGACCTAATATAAGCACTTTCGAAACGTCAAGACTGTCTGTGTGTGGTGACTAACCATCGCCTATAAAAAAAATAAAACTTCGCAGAACATGCAAGGAACATGTCCTACTTTGTCCATCAACTTGAAACGTAGGCAGTGGCGTGCATATTAGGTATGCACAGGGTATGCACTGATAGGGTATGATACTGACGATACTTGAACGTGACAACGTCGTAAGAAAATACTGATCGAATGGTTGCATGGTTGGTTAAATTTGTTTGATAGATATTATCGTTGCTATAAACAATTGACACCACATTCACTTTTCACTGCACTTCATCCTTGCCGAAAACATGTAATGAAAACATGTGTTGCCGAAGCTGTCCACGCGGACGCATCGCTCACTCAAGTAGGTGAGAGACAGATGTCGAACGCGGAGGCCGACTGTGCCTCTTTGTCGCTAATTCCGCGCTCTCGCTTGCACTTCAAGCCTTGAATGGAACGCCTCAGAGCTAGGTAACGCCGCATGCGTCATATTTTTTCGTTCGTGTGTGCAGCCGGCTCCATCGAATTATAAGACGTTATCACGTCAAAAATCCAGTACGAGTTATAAAAAAATTAAGGACAGGCATTGTAAGAGTTATAAAAAGCCTAGTTTTGGAGATTTTCTTCACTTTATATCATCTGCATACCCTACGCATATCCTCTATGCACGCCACTGAGCGTAAATGTTAATCCTCATGCTGTAATTACACCGGACGGTTACCACTCTCTTCATACCCAAACATTGCTGCTTGGCGGCAGAAGCAAGCAAGTTAGTATTAAGTACCCTCTGCCATAAATGGCTATTCTACTCCTACATTGTTTTATTCACTAGTCGCGCATAAAACTACTGTTGTTTATTAAGTAGTCAAATATTCCTGTCCGTAATTAGTAGTAGACATGTAACCAAAACGATTTATCGCAACGCCTCGCCTCCCACTCTCCATAACAATTAGCAGCATTCACTGTAACACGACTTGGAGCTCGGAACGTAGGAAGCCACTTGTAGGCCATTGTAATATGCTAATCGAGCTGCAAACAAGGGCGTAAATGAAACGATTTATGACGATTTGCCGCGCGCACACTGCCCGTCGAAAAATATAGCTTCTGACCACAAAAGTAAAAACATAATCTTCATCAAATCTACCCATTACCGGCCCACTACAAGGCACAGGTCTCCATCGGCAGATTGAGGAGGGGTTAAAGCCATAGTCCACGACGCTAGCCCTGTGCGGATAGGTTGACTCCACACACCTTTGATAACATTATGGAGTACTCTCGGACATGCAGGTTTCCGCACATTGTTTTCCTTCACCGTTGAAGCAAGTGAGTTTTAATTGCTCAAAACGCATGTGACTTGACAAGATAGAGGTGCGTGCTGGGATTCGAACTCGGCCTCCCGAAAGTGAAATCCGAAACCGCTAGGATCTGGAATGCCCTTCAAGCTTCCATTTTTCAGTACCTACAATATGAGTACCTTCAAATCAAGAGTGAATAGGTATCTTCTAGGCAAGCGCGCTCCACCTTAGGCTGCATCATTGCTTACCATCAGGTGTGATTGCAGTCAAGCGCTCGTCTGTCAACATTTAAAAAAAAAAAAAAATCGAAGTCCTGCCCACTGGGCTATCACCGCTTCTAAAGGAAATACAATCGTCTTTAAATAATACTATTTAATACTAGTTACATTTGCTAGCTCCCAGTTGTTTGATTCACGGTTTTGCTTCCCTTGGTAGGATGTAGAAGTACGTATAGTGATATGTTCTTGTGCACTAGCACTAAATAATGTCACAGTCACACACTAAAGGCCGTGCTCAGTGTGAGCAAGGCTATGTGGACGAGAAATACATCTAAAGGCAACAAAAGTTAGCTTACATTAATTGAAACGTTGCTGTTTCTTCCCACTATTTATGACAATTAGAGGCATTCGGTATATCACGACTTGGAACTCTGATTGCAGTAAACCATTTGGAGGCCAATGTAATACTTATAAGTTAATAGAGTTGCAAGCAAGGTCATAAATGCAGCGCAGCCTTTCGCACACTTTCCGACAAAAATATAATATGTAGCTACTCCCCACAAAGCAACGACAATTACGATGACGTAATAATATAAAAGATTGTGTTAACATATCAATACCATACATACACCATCATATCATCCCTATCCCTACTAAAACCAATATTAAAAATTTCAATGTAAGTTTGTTTGTTACGCTTTCACGCAAAAACTACTTAACCGATCCTCCTGAAACTTTGTACATATATGGAAAGTGTTAGAAGTAATATAGGATACTTTTTATCCCGACATTAAGCTCGGTTCCTTTGGGAGAGGGGATAAAAGTGTGTGACGATTTTACACCATAACTCCGACAAGTTATAACCGATTTAAATAATTATTTTTGTACTATAGAGGTTATACTATGTGATTCATTTTGCCCAAACTGTGGTTGTAGATAGAGGACAGAACTCCTCAGCGGACAGCAGCAAACCCACACCCGAACCCACATTTAAGGCTTAGCTATACAGAATTCTTTAATTTTTTTTAGAACTACAACTAAATTTAATACCACATCAAAAACAAAAGAAAGTTGTGTTAGTTACACCATTTATGACTCAAGAACGGCTGGACCAATTTTTATGATATTTAATTTTTTGGTTTCCTCTTAGACCGGAATAGGATATTATTTATTAAGTATTAAAATATAATATTCATCAAAAAAAAGATCCGCGGTACGAAGTTCGCCGGGACAGCTAGTTAATTATAACAAAACTTGGAGCTCCAATCGTAGGAAGCCACTTGAGGCCATTGTAATATGCTAATAAAGCTGCAAACAAGCTAGCTATTCGCACACCGTCCTACAAAAAATGTACATACCTATTGCTCACTAACCGAAGGTAATATTAGATCTACCTTTACCTGAATTTAAACAATGTATTAAACACATTTAACCAATCGTAGTTATTACACGATTGATGTATTCCCTAACGACAAGGCTGCTTGGAAGCAGGCCACTCCGCTCTCATCTCTCACAAAACAGAAAAATTCTAAAGATTGTTAAACTATAAAATGATGTTGGAAAAAGCCTTCCGAACCGGTGATAGAGTCACTATAAACAGACTGACTTGGCGTTTCAAAAGTGCTTATAAACTAGGCGTACTTGAAATAAATGTAAGTTTTTTTTTTTGACTAATATGAACACAATAATCTTACTGTTACTGTACTTCTTATTCTTAATTATATGATTTATGAGGATTTAGCCGTGCGCACACTGTCCGACAAAAATATACCTACTGCCCACAATATTGCCTTCCTATACGATAAGCGCAATAACTAAGTTCAATTATTCATTATGTTAAATAAAACGTCTCACCAACTATAACTTATTTTAACAGTAAGTATAAATTATCTTGAGCAGTAATTCACAAACCACAGCCCTGTGTATTATGTCTATACTCAGTAAAAAACGTATTGTACCTACCAAAAACCAGTCTTTAGAAGGCAATGACATTCTGATGATATAAGACATCGCAAGCCCTAAATCCAAGTTATTGTACTTTTCGTAAGCACGGCCGAAATAGTAAATACAATTATCAGCTGCAAATCTTATTAGATTTTTACTTACTCTATGTTGCACATACTCTTTAGTTTGTTTTGTCTGTCTAGCTTCTCTTGGTGGTATGGTGAAGTAAGAACAATTGTTTCTATTTCACTACAGAGCCCTTAACTGCAATCACACCTTCACGGCTAGCATGGGCAGGAGACAATTATCTCCCCGGGGAAAGGATAAAAGTGTATCTTCTCCCACAGCTTCATCAACTCTCAGAGCACTGGCGCACAAGTGGAAATAATATTCAAATAATATATGTGTAATAATAAACAGGGGTAGACCTAATTCAAATTCCCGTTAGCAGGTTAGCACGTTAATTATATTCCTTGTCAGGGGATATAATTTTTGTCTCTTGCCCATGCTACACCTGCTGCATGGTAAGTAATGATGCAGTCTAGGTGGTAGCAGGCCAACCTGGGTCAGGTCAGGGTCAGGGTCAGGTCAGGGTCAGGGTCAGGTCAGGGTCAGGGTCATTTTCATTAAACCAATATAGCTTTTTCGGTTTCTACATGACATCGTACCGGAACACTAAATCTCTTGGCGGGAATTCTATCTATCTATCGACTAAAATGGAGAATGTTCTGAATAGTTGTTTGCGTCGATACCTCCTTCCCTGTTCTCTGACCGCACCTCACGCCGTAGAAATAAATTCCACCCTCATCATCTGGATGCCTGGTATTCTTCTACTGTTCAAAATACCAGATCATTTCTACCGCACACTTGCAAATTATGGAACAATCTGATGTGTGTCCTCAAAAATACAATCTGGGGTTATTTAAGGGGCGGATAAACAAATTCCTTAAAAGCCGGCAACGCATCGGTGGCTACATGCTCGTTTGCCCGCTATTAATATAAAAAAAAGACCTGACCTCTGAATAGACATCTATGCAACCTGTGATTGTGGTCAAGCGCTGGTCTATTACAAATTAAAAAAAAAGACCAGAGAAAATTCCGATATTATAGTCCTATAGTAAATATCCAAATTGTTTCACCGTGGATTGTACCCAGGAACTTCACTCTACTTTTTGCCGTAATGATATAACAGTGCAGCGTCTCTTTTATCTGAGTACTTACGATAACTGCATCCTAAAGGTTATTGCTGTCAGGTTCGACTATCCTATACTCGTATATGTCCAGCGCCAGTGTGTGGATGTAGCGATGGGGCGAGTACAGTTATTGTTGTAATTATTTAAACTAACCAGTACTAAATTTGTGATTAAGGAAAAATTGCTACTAACATATTTATTTATTTATTTATTTTTTTACAATTTATTTATAATTTTTATTAATACATAACTATAACCTAAAATAAACAATTTAAATTTTAATTTATTTATTTATTTATTTTATTTTGTGAACAATAACATATCTTAATGAATGAAACGATGATCACTGTAAAAGTATGAAACTGCGTAACAGTGATCACGCCCACCTCCAAAACTTAAAATTTACCACTGTTCACTTGATATTTATCAAAAAATCTAAATACATTCAAAAATATTAATTAAAATAAAATAAGATACAAAAAAAGGGATACATGCAACATGTTAAACTTGATTTCGAGTGTGTGTGTAAGAGTGTATGTATTTTGTGGTGTGTGTGTGTGTGTGTGTGTGTGTGTGCGCGTGTGTGCGCGTGTGTGCGAGCGTGCGTGTGTGTGAGAGAATCTAATCAATTGAACCTATTTCAAAATAATTAAAAGTTTTTCCGTCTCTTCATAACAACAAACAAACTATGGATTTAAACATCTAAAATAGATGTTATTCAAGGGGCGGATAAACAAATCCCTTAAAAGCCGGCAACGCATCGGTGGCTCCTCTGGTGCGGCAGATGTTTATGGGCGGCGGTGATCACTTACCATCAGGTGACCCACTTGCTCGTTTGCCCGCTATTAATATATAAAAAAAAAAATAGATGAATATTATTATCATTTTTATTATAACAAGCTCTATTTAAATTTTTCTTTGTTTTAGTCTTTTTGTATTTAAGCAAACCCGGATGTGGGCGTTTATAGCTGTAAAACAGTTTTTAACTAACATTGTTGTTACCGTTCCTTAGATTATAAGAATCCGTTGTAAATGAGACACAATAAAGACAATTATTCTTATATTATTATTTCTGAACACAATCATCAAATTATACCGAGAACTCCTCATAAAATTCACCAAACAACGTAAATGAAGCCACGGTACTCTATGTAGTTAGATCTCTTATATACTTTACCTACCTCTTAAAATACGGGGGTAGTACATGGAACATGCAATCTTCTTTTTCCACTTCGCACCTTATCCATCCATAACCATTGTATTCTTTTGATGGAATAAAGCATCGTCACACTGTACGCGTTCTGTCACGAAATTTAAAAATATAGAAAATATTAATTTTCACAATTAAAATAAAATGTAATTAACTAAAGTGTTTCAATGACGTATTAACTATCAAACAAAAAGAAAAGTTTCTTGAACCTTCAAATTATTTTACATTTTAATTTTAGTAATGCTTATTTTCAGTCTAGTACCCTATACCTACCTTGGTTTTAATCAGATTTATCTGTAAAAAGTATACTCATATCGTTATATAATTAACTAGCAACTGTGCCCATAGTTTGGCTTGTATATATTACAATGGTGCACTATAACAGAACTTTTCTTTTAATTATTTCCTTCGTGATATATATTATTATGTGTTTCTTAAAAGACTATCTTAGAAATTGTCTAGTCAAACTAGTATGCAAAGGTATAAAAGAATTGCATTTTTTATTCATAAACTATCGCTGTACAAAAATCGTTGCTCAGTTGCTGCGTTAAAGGATAAGCTAACAAACACACTTGCATTTATAAAATTACTAAGAACTTCCTTATTAAAAGATGATATTTAGATGCAATAAAGAAAACATAATGGAGGTCAATTGAACTAACAATCAGTATGTTAATCATTACACAACAAATAACAGCTTGTGTGCGTGTGTATGGTGTACTTGCGTGCGTGTGTGTGTGCGTATGTTTTATGTAAGAATTAACCTAGTTAAATATAATCCAATAAAAGCAGCGTAGTATCTGCTCGTCTGAAATACCCTTACACTCAAGCCCCGGCAGGTGGGGGCGTCAAGGGGTTACAGCCCCAAACCTTTTGTAATACACGCTACCATTACGGGATTTTCTTCCCAGCGTGTATTTCGGATAAAGAAAGAATATTCCATAATTTCCCCGACACGCAATTTGCATTTCATTCACGGCACCACAATACGATTTGTCATTGTGTCATTACGTTCTGACTGGGATATCGAGTTATTTGTCTATACTTAATATTATAAAAAGGAATATTTGTCTACTTATTTCTATTCTGTTTTTTTTGTATGCATTGGATAAAGTCAATAACTGAATTTAATAATCTTTCGCCTCTTAATATAAATACATATATATATATATAATAATAATAATATGATTTCAGAAATTCTATTTGTAAAAAAAGCCAGAAAAAGTCCTTAACGAGCTCCTTTAATCGCAAGCGCTGTCTAAAAGGTATGCCATATCTTAGTAAGATGTATAACAAACATATTAAAATTATGCAATGTCTAAATAACTCCACGATGACAAGTATATTTCTAAAAGTATTTTATGAAGTGTTATTTTATTTTAAGAACACATTGATTAACATATTGTTTGGCTGTATACATTCCTTTATTTCCTTTCTGATATTATAAAAACGACAGTGTGTTTGTTTGTCTGTTTGTCTCCTTCCTTGACGCCCAAATTTATCAACCAATCAACATGATTATTGGCCACTTGCGTCAGTTGAATGGAGAGTAATTTAGTGTACTTTTTATTCCAGGAACAAAAACGGTTCGGATTTGAAGAAACTGTAAAACGATAAAATCGTGAGCAACAGCTGGTATTGAATAAATCTTCACAAAATGTTGACAAAGTAAATAAATAAATAAAATAAATAAATATACTACGACAATACGCACATCGCCACCTAGCCCCAAAGTAAGCGTAGCTTGTGTTATGGGTACTAAGATGACTGATGAATATTTTTATGAATTATATATACATAAATACTTAAAAAATACATATAAACACCCAGACACTGAAAAACACTTAATGCTCATCACACAAACATTTTCCAGTTGTGGGAATCGAATCCACGGCCTTGGACTCAGAAAGCAGGGTCGCTGCCCACTGCGCCAGTCGGCCGTCAAAAGTAAAATGGATGATACAGCTATCCATTCATAAAAAGGTTTTTTTAAATCGGCTAAGATATGACAGAGTTATGGCTTAAAATCAATGATATCTTTTATCCCTGCTTATTCCGAGAGAACCCTATTGTTTTTCGGGATAAAAAATTGCCTTTATTTTAACCCAAAATATCAGCTATATGTGTACCAAATTTGATTTAAATTCGGTCAGCAGTTTTCGCATAATGCGCGAACAGATAGACAGATAGATAAAAATCAAATTAAATAAATACTACGACAATACACACATCGCCACCTAGCCCCAAAGTAAGCGTAGCTTGTGTTATGGGTACTGAGATAGCTGATGAATATTCTTTATGAATTATATATACATAAATACATAGAAAATACATATAAACACCCAGACACTGAAAAACACTTAATGCTCATCACACAAACATTTTCCAGTTGTGGGAATCGAACCCACGGCCTTGGACTCAGAAAGCAGGATCGCTGCCCATTGCGCCAATCGGCCGTCAAATAATTTGAAAATGAAAAATTACAAGAAAATTTTCATAGCGTTAAAAAAATACCTAACTTGCACTACACTACACTACTTTCATTATTCCAAGTGGGAGTAGGCCTCGAGTCAGGAGGTGTGGGGTGGTCGGAGGCGCCCCCCTATTTTTCGCGATGAGTGCGAAGTCAGGCGCGCTCGTGACCTCGCATCGGGAAATGACCAATCTCAGGAGACTATGTTTGCTTGAGAGCTAGCACAGACGAAAAACAAAGACTAAAATATTCATACGAAACTTCAAGTAGTTTTTATAAAGACTCATAAGAAGGGGTTTTTGTTTGAAAAAATAAACTTTTTGATGCATCTTAATGGTCGTTCGGATTTCAAGTATTTTTAGAATTCTAGTTCTTGTAGGTATGAAATTCAACACATGAAATGTTGAAAAAAAAAGACTGATGGGAAATATCAACACACGAGGGAGTAAAACCGTCATACCATTTACCGTGACGGCATACAGTTCGATTTAACTGCCAATGTACACCTGTTAGAGATGTTTTGCGCGAAAAACGAGCGAGTGGGTGAGCCATTTAAAGTTACATAACATCTTCTTAAATTTTTGTTATTATAGTTTTACAATCTCACGTCGTGGAAGTTGTTATTTAGCCTAAGATCAACTCTCGCTACAAAGAGGCCTTTTCCACACGATTTGAATTTTAGTTTGTTTACACCACACATTAACGTTTGTTAATGCAATAAACACCTTGCATTTTATTATGATATAAATAAATATACTACGACAATACAGACATTACAGGCATTATAAATGCGAAAGTGTCTGTTTGTTTGTTACACTCGTTCAACTCAGCCGTTAAACATATCTTGATGAAATTTGCCACACATGTATCTTGTATTCTTGAGATGGACATAGGGTAATATTTATCCAAAAAAATCTGCTGATTATAGTTACCCACTGGATTTACAACAATAGCATTTGATATTTTGCATAGAATTTTCCTGGAATTTGGAAAATAGAGGGCGACATTTATTAAAAACTAAAATAAATGCGGACGAAGCTCCGGGCGACAGCTAGTATAATATTTTAATAGGGAAATGAAAAATCTCTACGTGCAAATGTTTGAGTTTCAGTTTATTTCGTGTTGCAGAAACAAAACTGTAAATGCATACACGGAGCATTTTCATAATGAGACAAAACGCTTTTAACTCACATTGAACAAAAAGTCAAAAGGGCGGGGGGGGTAAATATTAAAATCGCTGGGTTCGCAGTCATCCTACTTACATTTTTAAAGAGGCGCAAATGAGGGGTTCAGTTACTATGCCATACGTCCACCTTCTTTGTTTCACCCGTTTTACAGACCCGACCAACTATTCTGACCCTTCGTGTACCCTTTAAAGCCTAGTACTCACATGCGATATAAAACGATTCATTTTAATCGGTTATATATGGCATAGCTATTGTGTAAAGCTATCAAAATCTAAAACTTTTGTTTTTTAGAATAAAGAATACCTAACGTAAATGTTATAGTATATTTTTCTTATTGGTGCAATTTTTGTTAATGTATTCGGATGTAGTTATTTACATGCAGGCTTAAGATAATTTTACACCACCTTTTCGATGTCGCTCATGTTGTCCTAATCGTAAGGTTGCATGGCAGAGATTGATACTAAGCGATAAGGCTGCCTTTCGTATTCTACTGCAATCTCTGTGTTTTTTTATAATCTTCCTTTATTTCTCTTACTGGGTAGTGGTGTGATAATAAACAGTATAAATGAATGAAAAAAATAAAAATCATCTCGGAATATGAGCTATAAAATAAATATACCATTTTGAATTTAAATCCATTTAATAGTTATCGCGTGATGCGCGAACAGACAGACAGTCAGACAAAAATGCGGCGCAAATGAGGGGTTCAGTTACTATGCCATATGTTCACCTTCTTGTTTTCATCAGTTACAGACCCAACCAACTATGCTGACTCTTCGTGTACCCTTAAAAGCCTAGTACCCATATGCGAACTGAAACTTTAAAGGCAAATCGTCTGCGAAGGGTGCAGAAATTCTTTGTTGGGTCTCAGATTGAAGGGGCGGCAGTTTGTAGGACGTATTATCTATACTATATTATGTATCTATGCATGCACTGTTAAGAATGACAGCTTTAAACTTTCCATCAGGTTGGCAATTTGCTTGGTCGGTCATTTTTTTAAATATAAAAAATACGGTTTCAGTTCCACTCAAAGAGGATATAAACACTACGTTAGAGTAACGCACTTGTGAGTAACCCGCTTTACCTACTTGGTTCTTTTAAAAGTGCCCGTGCCTATTATGCTATAGCTCAATATACTCTGGTCGTGAATAAAGCGGAATAACTTAAAAAGAAAATTTAATGCAACGAGAAATATAATGTTGAATGTTGAAAATGGAAGCCTACATTTTAGGCTTCCATTTTGAGGTCTCTCGCTGTTTGTTGCCATGCAATTTATATTGCGTTTCTACATATGTGTTACATATGGATTGCATATGCATTACAATTGACATCTTGGAGATGTCTCTTAAAAAGTTCAAAGTTTGTATTAAACGTAAGCTTATAGAAAAGTCCTATTATAGTATAAAGGACTACGTAAACGATAAAAAAGCTTGGGTGTAAATTATTGCTCTAACCAGGTTGCTCTTCTAATAATTTAAAATGACATTGTGAGATGGCGATAACAAAAAAAAAAAAAAAAACACCCGGCTAAGTTTGTTGTGGGCTTCTTCTTAGACCGGGACGCGTTTGGAACCCTCGTAGCTTTAGTTTTAAGTTTATGAATGTGGTTATCGCCATCATCTCACTACCGTGTAATTATTAAGTACGCATCAAAAGTGCCACCTGTGGGCCTACTTGAATAAAGATATTTTTGACTTTGACTTTGACTTTGACTTTGACATTGTATATTGCTAAGCAGGCGTTACTGTGCGGAATTCCATAATATACATAGAACATTAAGCTTTGTTATATTCAACGAAAATAAGGTTAATCAGGAGATGTTGGCTTTACAATGAATTATAAAGTCAATTAAACGCTAAGCTAATTAAGCAATTGTTCATTGGAAAGTGAACCTCTCCTGAGGATGCTCCAGTATCGAAGCAAAGCCTACGTATTCTCATACCTGCCTATCTATATAATTTTCTCATGCATTATACAATTTCATACTTATTTATTCCTAGATTTATTCTGCGGCTTCGCCCGCGTAAATTATGGGACGCAGTGTGTTGCTACATAGTCAACACCTACCTCAATTGAAACGTTCAATCACGTAAACATTGCCAATCGCAAATGACCGTCCCGAGGACCTACTCCCGGTTTGGGTTATTAAATATACTTGGAATAAGCTAATGACGGCATTAATAATTTGTGGCTTAAAAGTAGCATTACATATTAGTCGATAGCGCTGGATAACCAACGTTGACCCAAGTCAGTACATGGGCCCGCCTTTGGAAGTTTGCAAGATAATTTGATCAGTCTCAGCTCCTGTCACTAACAAAAAATAGTAATCGTTAAAGGACGAATCGAAATCGCAGTTATAAAGGTTAACCAAGAAAATTTCCAACCTTTTTTATTTAGTCCTAGCACTGAAATCCTTATAAATGTGACAACACAATGTATTCAGTTAAGCCTTAAGTGAGGGGTTTGCTACCGTCCGCTGAGAAGTTTTGTCCTCCAATCGTATTAATTAGATTTATAAGAAATCAAAACTAAACTGACAGTATAAGCTACCCAGTTCAAAAATAATCATTTAAATCTGTTAACATACAGTGGATTTATGGTTAAAAATCGTCAAACACTTTCATCTAGTGTGCTCCCAATGGAGCTAAGATGAATTTTGGGATAAAGAGTATCCAATGCGACATAATCTATGTCCAACCTCGTAGTATAAACTCAAGTCGTGTATAGTTTAATTTGAATTAATTCAGTATTTCTAGCGTGATGCGCGGCCATGATACAGACAAACATAATGACAGATAAACAGACAGACAGACACACAAAAATGAAAAAATTACATTTTGGCTTTAGTATCGATTATATACTGCCCTCCGAAAAAAATTAAAATATTATCAATGTGTAGAACTCGTCACAGTTTTATTATAAGTGTAGATTAGATTATAAAAAAATAAATATTCATGCAACCTTTCCTTTCTTTAAAATACTACACTCCTTTTTTGCACAGTCGAAACTTCGGGGGTTAAAACCTTGTTCTATGAGTGCCTTTGGGAGCAAAAGCTAGTTAAAGCAATACAATTACAAAAAGGTTGGACCCTAATTGCAACAACGGCGTTCTAAAATGTCCACCTAACTAAGTAAAAAGAAAGTAAAACGTTAGTTAAGGCCACAAGGTCTGCTCACGCATGAGTAGGCTTGCTTAACTCGGACCACCCGCGCGTGTATCGGTTGACGGTACGGCTCGAAACAATACGGGACACGGGAAATCCGAGAACGGTATCCGAAGTACTACAGGAATTCGAGAGCCGTCTCGGCGTTTAATCTTCTCGTCTGTAGTCCATATCAAGATTTCCCAGCCAACCGGTCGATCACAAAGGGTTAATTCGGAATCGAGGAGAAAAAAAGCAATGCGATAAGTATTTCTTCAATTGATGGTGTGTTCAAAATCTTTGGAATATAAACCCTTAGAGTTCTCCATAAAGTTCTCGATGACGTTGGAAGTCTACCAAAACCCAATGAGGGCTACGGTCAAAATCTATCATTTAGATTTTAAAAAAATGTATTTTTTATTCTTTTTTTAAATTTATTTATTCTGTTGTATTATCTTCACAACTACAAGTTGAAGAAACTGAAAAATGAAGAATAGTAAAACGAAGGCAGAAGGAGAATACAAATGGCGGCCCTATCGTTTAGTAGCGATATGTGCCAGGCAATCTTAGGATGAAAATTATATGAATTCTAGTCGAAAGTGTTCATATTTGCTTGAAAGAAATTTTAATTTTAGAATTGCCATAACCTATTTAGGTCGTACCTAAGTTTCATATTTGGTTAATATCACCTTTGGAAAAGACATCTTTTACTATTGGATAGAAGCAGGCATTACTTTTCGGAAATCCATGATAATATCATGAAATATTAAATTTAATTTTCTATATTCATTAAATATAGCAAATTAAGGTTTATTTCCATGATATATATTCCACTAAAAGGATTTCTATTCTATTCTATTCAACTAAAAGTTAGCGCTTGACTGCTATCTCACCTGGTGATAAGTGATGATGCAGTCTGAGATAGTAGCGGGCTAAAGTAATAGTAAGGGGTATAACAGCTAGATGAAGCCTAAAAAAATAATAGGGGTATGGCCCTATTCGGTTCCTAAACGGTGTCGTAACGCAACGCGAAATCACTTGATGCAAATTATTAATGCCCAAAATAATGTACTCGGGACTTCTCTCGTAAAGGACCACAGCGCTCGCCACTGCGCCTGGGAGGTCGTCACTACGTGTATAATCCTCTGAAACTGTCTACAATATGCGACTCAAGAAAAGTCCTGCGGTTTCTGTGTTGTAATAGTCTAAGACAAAATATATATAAATGTGTTAGGTGATATACCTATAGCGAGGGCGTTGAAAGGATGATAGCATCTTTCAATGGAGAATTTGAAAAGAGAAAAATTTCTTCTAAAACTCAGAGCACGAGTGTCGGGGCGTGCTTGGAGATTTTATATTGAGGCGTCGAGACGAGGGCGACTCGAGGGTGGCTCTCCTAAATCTTTTTGAACGATGCAACGGCTTAGATTGCGGACTTACTTTCGGCACATTGTTGATGCCGCAAACCATATAGGTATTATTTTTGCAGGACAAACTTTGAGGACGTAAGTGAAAAGCGGTGATTGTCTAGTGGTTAGAATTTAGGTTTCCTTTTCGGGAGACTGATTTGGATATCCCGGCACTTATCTCTAACTTTTCGGAATTATGCGCGTTTTTTGAAACTTTTATTACATGGTTCGAGACTTTTTCAACTGTGTGTTGCATGTCGCGTGACGCTCGGCCGCGGAGTAGGGAAAACATGACAGGCACTCGTCAGAGCAGCTGAGCCGAGCAGCGTTTTTAAATTATACAATCAAGGCATGCTTTAGCGATGAATTAAAACATCGTGAGGAAATTTCTATGCCTGAGAGTTTTTTATTTTTATTCTAGAAAGATTAGCACTTGACAACTATCATGCCTTACGTAAATAAATGATGCGGTCTAAGTTTTGGCGCGCTTGCCTAGAAAATGCCTATGCACTCTTGCTTCAACTCTTGTTCTCCATAACTTCAAAATCAAAGTAAATTTTTAATATGTACCATAGTAACCACTAAACCAGCAAAGCAATTTCAGTAGTAGGAATAACTTATGCGAATTACCATAGACAATGCACCTACTATTTCCTCACAGATAAACATTTCAACCCAAGACATTGTACACAAAACAAAAGTAAGAAGCATCTGCAACCGTGTAACTCCGGTTTAGCAGTAAAAGCAAACTGTTGTCAACGTTAAAAACAATTACTGGATAGGAATAGCGTTTAGCTAGCACAAAGTGCTGTTAAAGCTAATCGCGCACCGGATATGTTAAGATGCAACAGGAAGGCCCATAAAAGTACAGTTTACGCATCGGCCGGCCCTTGCCAAGCCTGTTTTACAGAATGGACAAAGATTGCATATGTAAATTTAGCTCAGCTACTTAGTTGGACATTATTGCATCTACTTAACTCTTTATAAACGTAAATAGTTAGCCGAATTGGAAATGGGCTGGGCACATAGCGGAGAACGGATGGACGTTGGGATTTCAAGGTGGAAAAGGTGGTGGAATGGCGACCCCGCACAGGTAAACGCAGCGTTGGTCGGCCCCCAACGAGGTGGACAGACGACATCACACGAGTCGCTAGAAGCCGCTGGAAACAAGCGGCCCAGGACCGTGGATTGTGGAACTCCCTACAAAAGACCTATGTCCAGCAGTGGACTTCAATCTGTTGAAGTGATGATCACAATGATGAACTCTTTATAATGTTATGTTTTTCATCCATGTCATTATCATTTTCAAATCATTACCGGCCCACTACACGGTACGGGTCTCATCTCAGAATGAGAAAAGCGTGCCGCACTTGGCTGGCGTGGTGGCCGAAGTCCACCACCACCACCGTCCACCAAGTGCGGAATGGTAGACTTCACACGACATTAAGAACTTTATGTAGAACTCTCAGGCATGCAGGTTACGCAACCTAGCGGCAACCTAACCTAACCGGTAAAAATGCACATAACTATGCTTTACTAGTCTATCAACGCTTATCCATATAACCTTAAGCAATATATAAGCAATAATAGATATGGTACCTTACGGTTACCACCATTATCTAATGGGTACAGCTCAAACCCATAGCGTAGACCCACAGCGCTTTTTCGGGTTGGTGGGTTGCAACACCATGTTAGTAGTCATAACTGATACCCATGGAAAAACAATAGAATAGGGATGTAAGTTTGTAATGGAAAAAGTGTACGAATCAGAATAGTTACGCGTTAACACGTTAGTTTAATCCACGTCATTTTCTGAAGTCTAACTAGTTTAGTTAAGCCATATTATTCTATATTCTTCATGTATTTATTTTCTGCATACCCAGTGAAGCGGTGATAGCACAGCGGGTAGGACTTCGACTTCACTTTCGGGAGGGCGAGTTCGAATCCCAGCACGAACCTCTAACTTTTCTAAGTTATGCACGTTTTAATTAAAATATCACTTGATTGAACGGTGAAAGCATCGTAAGGAAACCTGCATACCTGAGAGTTCTCGATAATGTTCTCAAAGGTGTATGAAGTCCGCTGATAAAAAGTGATAATAAAAATATTACAAAATAAATATTTGTAAAATTTTTAACTGTAAAGAATAATCAAACAAAAACACACGCGAACCGGTCAAGAATCAGCGTAAAATCGACATGCATAGCTACATCAAAGAAGAATTCTATTCTTTTCTAAGTACTTACCTACTTAAAGTAGTATTTATTCTATTTTTGTCAACTCCCTTTTATAATCTTCCTATTAATACAGAATCCCATCTCAAACTTGATTTCAAAGGTTTCTTAAGGTAGTCTTTCCACCAAGATTGTGTAACTATGAAGTGTATCGTGATACTGACCGGTGGGCTGGTAGCTTAAGAGACCGTACAACTAGAAATCTACGCTAACGACTGTTAAGTATTAATTGGTGAAGATGGTTAGAAAGTAGCCACTCACCATTTGTTTATTTGTATAACCACAACGGAACAGGCCGTAGTTGTTAGTTAGAATTTTCTAATACGTATTTATATTTGCGGCTAATGTAAGTATCTTTTAAACAACGTGTGTAATTGAGAAGCGTTTTCACAAAACGATGAATATTATAAAGAAAAGGGGAAGATTTTTTTTAAATCTATTGTTGGCAACACTGGAAATAAACAAAAGATAGAGCAGCGTGGAAGCGAGCTGTCAGTGTCACTTTTTGTTTTTGGCGCGTATTATTTAATGTGGAATTTGTATTTCGACGTACGGAACCCTTCGCGGGAAAGTCAGACTCGCACTAGGTCGGTTTTTCTATATTCGTTTACAAGTAAGCTCGTGACTGCGATTTCATTCTTTCTCTGTTTCCGAAACCTTACAGGCTAGACCTGAGTAAATTCTTAAAATATGAATTTCCAAATTCACCTACCGGGGATCGAAACAAGGTCGTTCCACTAATAAGACCTAAGAGTTTACCACTGCGCCACGAAGGTTAGATACATTTTATCATTTACATGATTTCAAACTTCTACTCCTTCTTTTTTTATTGAATGACAAGGTTGCTTGGAAGCATCCGGCTCCGCTTTCATCTCTCACAAGATAGAAAAATGAATGTTAAAATGTAAAATGTAAATTTTTGATGTTGGAAAAGAGCAACTGCTGAGTTTCTTGCCGGCTTCTTCTCGGTAGAATCTGCCTTCCGAACCGGTGGTAGAGTCACTACAAACAGACAGACTTGACGTTTCAAAAGTGCTTGTATTAGGCCTACTTGAAATAAATGAATTTTGAATTTTGAATTTTTTTGAATTTATTTCAATACACATTAGACTGCAATCTTCTGTTGGTAAGCGATGATGCATTCTAGGTAGAGGGCTAGGCTGTTACGGAGTATGCTAGTTATATTTAACCCTTACCCGAATCGGTTTCTACGCGACATCGTACCGGAACGTTTAGGTAGGGTGGTAACTAGCCACGGCTGAAGCGTCCTAAGAGATACCAAGCCAGAGATTATTCAGAAGTCATAAATTCCCAAATTTCCCCAATCGGGAATCGAACCCCAGACCTCCAACTTAAAATCACATCGCTCACCGCTGCATCAGGGAGGTCGTCAAAATCAGTAAACATCAGTACCCTAACATAAAATTATGTATGATGCAACCAACTCCTGTTTATTGCGACTTACGGAATCCTTTTATAACCTGTAAATGGGCACTACAAAAGCCAAGCCAAGGGAGGCGGGTATCTATGCGACTGTTTGCATCTGAAAAACCCTTTAAATGTTTCCAGGTGGAATGAGTGGAACGCGAATAATGCACGGGAGAGAAAAATTATAACAGCGCCCCACACTCCAGTCTCAAAGGCTGAATGTCGCGCCTTCTTGTGTTTTGTCCTTTTTCGGGAACATGTCTGAAGTTGGGCCCCGTTTTTGTACGCTTATTTGTCTACTTTCTGATGGATAAAGAGAATGCGGAATTATGCAGCCTTAGGCTGCATCTACACTGCTTTCTCGGCTTTATAAAATTCTATATTACCTCGTTGGTTTAGTGGTGAGCATGTACTACTACAATACTTGGGGGTGGCCTACGCCGATGAGGCGACTTCTACCTTAAATAAGCCCTAAGAATTAGACCTAGTAAAAGACATCACAAAATTAACTTCTTACATTTTTTATCAAATAAATTGAAATTAGTTATTTTGATAAGTAAAAATGTTACATATAAGAAAAATGTAATAATTGGTTTATTTTATTTTATTATGTGCGACTGCAGATCGGTAGATTCTAGCTGGGTCGTGCCAAAGAATAATACTGCTATTAATTCTTACAGTGCGTGAGAGATATAAACAACTGTTAATATTTAGCATCAGAAGGATATATAAAATAAATAATCATAAAATTATATGCATATATAAAGACATTACTTTTGCTAATTAACGAAACATTCACCCCTTTTTTAACTAAAAGAATTCGATAGTTAGGTAACTTAATAAACCCTTATTATACTGAAAGTTGAGGGATTTTTAAGTTCTGTATGTATTTCAGTTATGCCATTAGATACAGAATTCATCGCCTATTCCAACGATACCCATAACTCAATTTGGCCAAAATAAACTTAAATTAAAACTTAAATCCTTTTTATTCTGACCCCGTCGATTGTCATAAGTTGATTGTAAGCCTACTTATAAGTATTGTATCTAGCATATAAATAATCTCACCAAGGGTTTTGAGTAGTTGAGATATGATTTAAATTCAATTGTAAATCTTGATAATTGTTCCAATAATATTTGTTATTTTCCTATTTGAAACTCCTTTAAATATACATTTGAATGATAATAGTAAAATGTACAAACATAAACTATTTATAAGATAATAAATAAACGATACTTTTGGTTCATCTGCGGGGTAGTATTTTTTTTATATGGCGGAGGTTGTTGTCATACGATGAGGAGGACGGACGTTATATTCAACGATAATTTGTGAGCACGATAGGTAAACTTATATTAAATTCTTTGGTGTTGAAACTTATATAAAATTTCTTTTTTCCTGGTAGGCTTCATGACATTACGTGGCATCACGGATTTCAATAACTGTATAAATCAAATCAAACTTTTTCTGTATAAATCTTTTTGAAGTTATACTTCTTTTTGCGCGTTAGGGAAAAATGGGTGAGAGTAAATTTTTACGATGCGCGCGCACACCATCTCAAAAAACCGACACTATGAAGCTATAGTCAACATTTTGGATTTTCTTAAAAAAGGTTTGACACTTGACTTTCAATAATTCAAACAATACCTTTTTTCTATTGTTAGTTTCGTTTTTTCTACAAACAAAGTGTAAGGCGAAAGATAAAATTTTTGAATTGATTTTTCTCTTGTTACGCCAAAGAAGTATAACTTCTAACGCGTGTACATAAGTACACACACGTTTTTTTTTTGTTTTTTTTCTTATCAATCCACCGCTCAACTGCTGAACCAATCTTGCCATGGTGAAACACAACGGATAAAATGCTTTTAAATAATCGACGAGTTTTGCTCGACTCCTGCGAAATGCCTACAAACTTGATGTCTATGTGATTTGTATCTAAATACCCTTTAAAATGTTTTCAGAAGGAATGCAACCCGAATAATGCACGACAGAAAAAAATTATAACAGCGCCCCACTCTCAAAGTATCAAAAGGCTGCAATATCGTGTCGCCTTCTTGTATTTTGTCGTTTTTTAGGAACACGTCTGAAGTTGGTTCCCGTTTTTAGTCAGTTGCCTTTTTTGATAGATAAAGGGAAAGTTGCCGCTTTTTGTGTTTACAGATGTGAATTGGTACTGAAAATCTTTTTTTTGCGTTACAATACTAACATGACGATGAGCGAAGGCAACGTGAAAGCGTAGCGGCGCGACGTAGTTTACGCAAACGTTCGCATCGCGCTAAAACACGCAGGGAGGTGAAACACAGCTAAAGATTGCTCATCGATTTCATGAAGATAATGTATACGGTGACTTTCTTTTTTTCGTACGACTCTGACCCAGTTAATCTGCCCAATGTCTACTAATGAAAATAAAATAAATAGTTTTGTGTACAAGAAGCATCTTATATCAAGTATAAACAGCGCGGTGCGGTGGCGGCATAACGCCAATCAATTCCGGCCGTTTCATGCAGTGTAAATACACTTCAATTGTTTTGAATATTGCTTAGAATTATTGTAGATTGGATAGATTGAATAGGCTTGCCTTGTTACACGAAAAAATAATGCTGTATACAGTCAAACTTTCTCACACATTCTATTAAAACTCTGCAAACAACTGTTAGGTTAAGTTAACTTGTCTAGGTTGTAGCAAATTACAAATGAAGTTCTTGTACTTATACATTTTCTTAAGCTATAGTCGCTAGACGCAGCGATATTCGCACCGCGTCAGTTTTGGCTCAGCGCAAAGACGTTATGTATGACGACGCGTTAAAGTCACATCAAACCTAAGCAGCAAACGAACACAAAACAAAACACAATCTTGTCGATCTGACAGCAGATATGTCATCATGAATGTATACATTTTAAGGCCGCGTCTATGCAACCTACACAATTCATTTGATATGCAGTTAAATATTTACTTTTTGATTGTGTGTTAAAACTTTCAACCTTTTGATACTCGTAAATGTCAAAGGATTGCTTGCTTGTAATGGATAAAGTTAGAGAGTGCAATTTAGTTCTCATATTTGTTTTAATGTTTTGTTTTAATTTACTCTACCGAGCGTACGTTTTAAACGCTATATCATTTTCCTTTTAAAGTTTACTTTGGTTCCTGCATAATAATATGAAGCGATGTTAAAGAGCCTCATTAGTGTCTTTTATGCTCATTTTTCCACTTCATAATCATCTTCATAATGTTAGAAAAATGGAAACCTTAAAGGATTTGTTGTCTATCTGCCTAGCTCCGCCCATATGTCAATTTTAAACGACAGTCCTGCAATGAAATGTAATGTTTTTAGAAAGCGAGCTTCTCGATTCTGCTATAGGTAGAGTGACTACAAACAGACATACTCTATGTTTCAAAAGTGCTTATATTGTAAGGCGAAGAATAAAAACAAAAGGGATCGTTTAGTAACGATGTATGATGTATCGTTAAAATTCACTGTGTCACTGACTATATATTTTTAATAAATATGTATTTAAAAAATGAAAATAAACCTACGTATTTTGCACTAGTTTTTATATAATGTTGTATGAAAACTGCCATGAAGATGAATAATAATAAAAAATATTATTAACAATAATTACTATTAGATTTTTTATAAATTTTTAATAGTATTTTTTTGTTTTTTTATAATATACACTGTTAAAAAAAAAAAAAATGTATATAAATAAATTATAGAAATATAATAATAATAAATATACTACGAGAACACACACATCCCCAAAGAAAGCGTAGCTTGTGTTATGGTTACTAAGAAAGCTGATGAATATTTTTAAAATAAAAATATACACACCAAGACACTGAAAAACATTAATGTTCATTCATGTTCAAACACTTTCCAGTTGTGGGAATCGAACCCACGGCCTTGGACTCAGAAAGCAGGGTCGGTGCCAACTGCGCCAATCGGCTGTCAAACTGCGAGCGTTTTTTTAAACTTAACTGTTTCCCGCATCTGCCTTCCTTTAGTTTATTTTTGAAAAACTGCGGCAATCGTCTGATTTTCCGGATTAAAAAGTGCTCTTTGTACCCCAGGATTATTTTTACAGGAGTATTTAATATTATTTATTTTTATTTTCCGTATTCTACCGTCTACTGCGATCAACAACACCTCATAGTCGTCCAACAGTGGACTGCTGTAGACTTTTGATTAAGTAATCGTAATCGATACTTTTTTAAATTCAAATTCAAACTGATAAGGTCTAACAAAAATGTTTTATTCATGTAGACCTTATCACAGGCATTTTGTAACGTTATGACATATGACATGTTACCACTAATGTAAGGCGATGATGGTGATAACTACATTTGTTAACTTAGGACTAAAGCTTGGAGGGTTCCAAACACGCCCTGGTCTAAGAAGAGCCCACAAAAAACTCCGACAAGTTTTTTTTTTATTATCACCGTCTCACAGTTGAAATATAATTTATCTATGAAGTAAGAGCAATTCATATCCTAGCCCTTTGATCATACATGTTATCCTTAATATTATAAAAGGATTTTTCTATAAGCGTTTTATATAATACTAGCTGTTGCCCGCGACCTCGTCTGCGTTTGATTATGTTTTTTGATATGGCAATTTAGTTGTTGATCTAAAAAAAATAAAGTATTCAGTATCGCTTAGCTTTAAATGAGGGGTTTGCTGATGTCTGGTGAAGAGTTCTTTTCTCTATCTCCAACCACAGTTTGGGCAAAATTAAACACAAATTATAACCTCCATAGTACAAAAATAATTGTTAAAATCGGTCATAATTTGTCGGAGTTATGGTGTCAAATCATCAATCACTCATCCCCTCTCCCAAAGGAACCGAGCTTAATGTCGGGACAAAAAGTATCCTATATTATTTCTTACACTTCCAAAAATATGTGTACAAAGTTTCATGAGGATTAAGTAGTTTTTACGTGAAAGCGTAACATACAATCTTACATTGACATTTATAATATTAAGGGAAGTAGGGATGAACTTTGAACTTATTGAGAGACATCTCAAGGATTTCATCCGGTAATTTGTTACAAAATGATATACCCTTAAATCAATAACTAATTTTATGCAGTTTACTAAGCTTTAACTGCACTGAAAGTTTATTTTTACTACTTTTCGTTTTATAAGTTCTTGGCATATAGCTTATTTATCTTGAAATCCGTTAGTAATAGATTTGTTATTGCTATCGGCGTTTTGAATCATGGGCTATGTAGAACGGGTTAGAAAAAAACTGTTGAAACGCCATGTGTGGGTTGTGAGATTAGCGATGGTGTATATCATGGAAGATGTGCGTTGTATTTTTTTATCATCATCGGCTTATGTCAAACTGTTGTACCCAGTAAAACGGTTTCTCATAAGAGAGTGAACTTTTGCTGCCGAAATGCGTCGTAGGGAAATAACAATAATTATCAACAATTAATATAAAGAAATAAAACACTTGGTGCTTCAATTATTGACGGCCGATTAACGCGACCCTGCTTGTCGAGCCCAAGGCCGTGGGTCCGATTCCCACAACTGGAAAATGTTTTTGCAATGAACATGAATGTTGAGTATTTATATGTAAATTATAAGTATTTATGTATATTATTCTTAAAAATATTCATCAGTCATCTTAGTACCCATAACACAAGCTACGCTTACTTTGGGGCTAGATGGCGAAGTGTGTTTTGTCGTAATATATGTATTTATTTTAATTATTACTTTAAAAAAAATTCAGTGACCATGTAACTAAAGCTATATTTAAACACTCTGGAACGTAACCAATTCCATCATCATGTATAAATTGTCTAAACTTAGGTAAAGCTAGATCTGTTATTACCTTCGGTATCATGTTATGTACCTAATATTAGATCTACCTAAGTATAAAGAATTTATTGAAACGCATTTAATAAAAAAAAAATTACAATAGCACCATGCATATTTATCTGAATCTAGCTGATTGTGGAAACTCATTGTATAACTTGAATCCGGCCATCTACGGCCGCTGCTTTGTACCAAACAACAAACCGGCTCTGAATTAATTATTCATTTCCTTTTTACAGCCACATCTCACCCCGCATTTGATCGCAGCGCCGTCCTTCAAAGCGTCTGCGTCCTCACAACAGATTTATTGCATTATATTTACATAGCGATTAGCGGGGACGCGCGACGTGTAGTTTCCTCCAGGACGTGCAATGATGAATGGGCAGGTGATAACTCGTCCCTCAAAGAGAATCCGTGCGTTCTGTCCGAGTGTAAAGGACTCTTAAGTTAGATGCGCTGTAGTTTCACTATATTAATATCTGTCATTGTGTTTAAGTTGCTTTAAGTTATACAACGTGTAACCGAATTACAAAATAATGTTGAAGGATTCATAAAAATATTTCATGAGGAATAAGGAGGGTAAAGGAGAACATCAGTCTTATACAGTCGCTTTTAAGACTGATGTGAAAGGCATATACTAATTTTGGTATCGATGGTAGGAGAGCCGTAGCTTAATTGGTGAAAGCGCTCAGGCCGCGATTGCCCGAGAGTCGCAGGTTCAAATCCTGTCGGCTCCGAAATTTTTTATATGCATTTTAAATTTATAAAAATTGATAATTCCTCCAAGTGTAGGTAAAAACACTAATAAAAATTATAAAAAATAAAATAATCCTTTTCAAACAGCTGAAGGTAACAGCGGCGGTGAAATAATTTAACAAAACTAAACAGTTATACGTTTCCTACAATATATTTAACCAGGCTCTCACACCACTGACTTGCACTAATACAGCCTTTTTAATTGGTTGCGTTTTATACCAACGAAGCTTTATTCCTCAAATAATCCGAAACGTATAATTTTAAGTTCAACTCTTACTTGTAATTCTGCCTCTACACAATATCGAGTCACCGAAACAAAGACATTTTATACCCGAAAGGAGCAATTTCATTTTCCAGTCTGTGATTAAATCCGACGGAACAGAACAGAAATTTCGTTCCCGTATCATAATTTACACCGATCATTATTTTAGTAAAATTGCGTGACGAAATGTTATAATTGAAACGTGGAATAACTGTTAGGGCGAGCGCGAACTGTAGACATTCTTCCGTAGAAAAACGTCTTGTTTTTATGTTTTTTGCTTGTCAGTCTAACGTTGGTTTTTTGAGCCCCAGAGATCCACTGAAAAGCCTTTGCCGACTTTTTGTTGTTGTTTTAATTGATGGACCAAGCAGATGGCCTATCTGATGGTACGTGAAAAACCATTGCACACGAACAAAGCAACACTTCGCAGGGCCAATAATACTTCCTGCAACGTGCTAGCCTGTGTCCATCAACCTGAGTCGTAGCTGTTGACCTTTGTGTCTGTAATACACCGGCAACCACACCCTTCAGACGGGAACACAGCATTGGAATGATGCTGCTTAGCGGCAGCTAGCTAGCAACTACTCATCAGAGTATCAGTTACACGCAATTAGTTGCACAACTTTTTAATGCTGCACTGCACTTAGAATAATAAAATAACGTGTGTGTACTTATGTATACGACGTAAGTACACACACGTTTTTTATAAAAGACGTTTGTTACGCCAAAGAAGTTATACTTCTTTGACAAATAGAATAGAAGATAAAAATCTTTTCAAAAATTTTATCTTTCGTCTTATTCTACATTTGTAGAAAAATCGACACTAACAATAGAAAAAAGGATTATTTGAATTATTGAAAGTCAACTGTCAAACCTTTTTTAGAAAAACTAAAATGTTGACTAAAGCTAACTTCATGGTGTTGATTTTTTGTGACGGTGTTCACGCGTTTCGTAAAAATGTTCATTAGTTTATTCTGCTGTAATCGGGAATGCTGACGGGTCTTTTTCTCATTCTCAATAAGCTAAGTGTAGCTATATCTCATTCCCATCAACGCTGTTGAAAATAATTATAAGATGTGTTAGAAGAGAGAAATATGATACATTCAGTTGAACATGTGAAATTCACTGGTTTTTATTCATAATCACAGTAGGCTAATAATTTTACTAAGGAAGAGAACGAGAAGAACAAGGCAATACGTAAATAAGTAACGCCTAATTCAAGGAGATTCGTAGGCACACAACAATAGTTATCACCTAAGAGTTGGCGAAACTTGTTTTTCTATAGACATCGCCTAAATCATTAGGCAGTCGATTTAGGCGATTCCTAGGTTTGATGAAAACGAGCATTAGTGTTATTATGCTAGGCACAAGTGTTTTCGCTAATGAGATATTCTTATGAACAAAAAAATATATAATGCCTGGTCCTTCAATGTGGGTTTAGCCTTAGGTATACAGAAAGCGATTTCATTAGCAATATTATATATACAAATTTGTTTCTTACTGCCCAGGTATTAGAGTTGAGCTATTTGCAAATTAAATAAACGAAGAAAAGAAAATTACGTTGCTATGTTTATAGTGCGTATAAAAAGAGTGTTTGAAGTAAAATTAAGAGGTTTCCGGTGTTAATAACTAGTTAGGTTACGAAATAAAGTTTCACAGTAGGTAGATACTATTAAACAATCGAGTAATTTTGTTACTTTGTTACTTTGTTGCCAACCCATTGTTTGGGGAAGCCTTAAAACGTTTGTCCATATAATTAGTTTAACCCTACAACGTATTTGAAGGTAAGCCAGCGAATTACTTAATTGGAGTAGAATTTCTGATGTTTTGTAGTTAAGTTACCAGGGCAGTCTATGCTCATATCCAAAAGCAGCGTCCTATTATGTAAAGCATCACAACAGTTCTAAGAAGTTACCCTTACTACAGATGCCAGTAATGATCCTTTACTCGCCTCGCATATACTGCACAATCGCATGGTCAAGACAACTTTGTTAGAAGACCTTTGATCTCGTGGAATATGCCGATATCGTCTAGACAGAGATGCGATAGTTTATAAAAGCTATATAAGTCCATTACTACTGATGCCAGTAAGGGTCTATTCCACGCCTTACAGTAACAGCACCATTACTCTGACATTACGACCAAGCTACCTATAGCTTGCTCGAAACGTCTTTGATCACGTGGTGAGTGCTGGCATTGTCTTGACAGCATCGCAGGAATATAAAGAGGCTATGTAGGTCCCTTGCTACTGATACCGGAAAGGGTCCCTTACTACTGATGCCAGTAAGAGTCCTTTCGTCGCCTCGCACATACTGCAGGATTGATCGGTCTAAACAACTTTGTTGGAAGACCTTTGTTCTGGTGGTAAACGCCAACATCGCCTATACTGCGTAACGACAGGTTATAGTATCTATAGAGGCCCTTTACTACTAAAGCCAGTAAGGATCCTACTCTCGGATCGCACTTACTGCACGATTGCTCTGTCTAGACGCCTTCGTTGGGCCTCAGTATGATGCCAGTGGCAGCCAGATAATTCTGTGTAGGTAGCTTGGTCGGAACGTCTTTAATCACGTGGTAAGTCTTGTCAGCGTCGCTGGAATACAAAGAGGCTATGTAGGTCCCTTACTACTGATACCAGTAAGGGTCCTTTACTACTGATGCCAGTAAGACTCATTTCCTCGCCTCTCACATACTGCACGATTGCTCTTGTCTCAACGCCTTCGTTAGACGACCTTTTATGTCGTGGTAAATGCCGACATCGCCCAGACAGCGTTGCAAAAGTTTATAGAAGCTATAAAGATCCCTTACTACTGATGCCAGTAAGGGTCCTTTTCTCGCCTCACACTTACCACGCGATTGTTCTGTCTACCTAGCTTTGTAACACTGTCTTTGATCACGTGGTCAATGCCGACATCGTCTAGACAGGGTCACAACAGTATTCAGAGGTAACGTTGGTCCCTTACTAATGTTGCCAGTGAGGGTCCTTCCATTCATCGCACTTACTGCACGATTGCTATGTCTAGATGCCATCGTTGGACCTCTTTATGATGACGATGCTGATATATTTGCAGTTTCCTTAAAGCGTAGCGTAGCTAATGCATCGTAATAGTAATTTGTATGCAAAAACCAGGTTTGATACAATTAGCATCAATAAAGATCGCATTTTTCATATGAAATTGTTATTAATGTCTTTATTCAATGATAACGGAGCACGGAACATTAGGCAACTCATTGTGTCGGCTAATTAATTTTGCCGGTTAGATTTATGGCTTAATATGCATTTTTATTTTCTTAATTATAGTAATGCTATTTTTATGACCGAATCGATCATTATAATTAAATGTTGAATAATTTTTTTTAACAGTCATTTATGTCGGTAATAATATACATATTAATAAAAGTACATTGAAGTAACAGTTTTTAACAGCTTTTGCTCATAATTTCGTCTGGCCTTGTTTTGGATTTGTTATAATAGCGGATTATGGAGCTTTTCTCCAGGATGCCAGCTAAATCCATAATGAGCTGTAAAACTTAATAAAGAATGTTTTTTTTAATACCGTAGGAACTGTAAAGTGTAAATGTAAAAATAACACTTATTTCGTCTCCAGAATGCGAGGTACAATCACATAAACCTGTTACCGGTCCACTACAGGGCTCGAGTATTATCGCAATGAGAAGGGTTTAGGCCGTAGCCCACCACGCTGACCCAATGCAGATTGGTAAACTCCACACGCCTTTGAGAACATTACGGTGAACTCCTAAGCATGCATAGTACTAGTAGTTCCTTAGATCATCGCGATCAAGAAAACAAACAAACAAAAAACTCTTCATCTTTACATATTAGTATAAGACTATAAATATTACGGCAGTGTACGTCCATCGGTTGAAAAGCTGCATATTTAAATCCTGCTACACTGAGAATCTAGCATCTGGTTTAGCTCTAGTCCACCAATCCGCACTGGACCAGCGTGTAGCAGGAACTTGTACTTTAACTATGATCGATGTAAAATTTTCTAGAACCCGTATTATATCGTTTAATATTTACCACATACACGATGTTGACTTTTGACGGCCGATTGGCGCAGTTGGTAGCGACCCTGCTTTCTGAGCCCGTGCCGTGGGTTCGACTCCCACTACTGAAAATCAGCTGAAAATCAGCGGCATGCATGTACTTAACATGAATAAATGTATTTTCTTTCTTTCACTACTGGAAAATGATTGTGTGTTGCGCATGAATGTTTTTCAGTGTCTGGGTGTTTATATGTATATTATAAATACTTATGTATAGTATTCATAAGAATATTCATCAGTCATCTAAGTACCCATTACACAAGCTACGCTTACTTTGGGGCTAGATGGCGACGTGTGTATTTTCGTAGTGAAATAAATCAGTATAAAAAATATGAATAGGCTAATAACCTTTAGTCTTACATTAAAAGGTGAAGAAGTGACATTAAACCTTAATCTAAATTTCTCTATAAAAAAGTCACAATACCTTTGGTAAGTGCGCAAAAACACAAAAGTCAAAAGGAAAATTATATCTAAAAACGTAAAGTGAACCGATGTATACCGTATAAGGTATTGTATTATTGGTACGGTTGAGTGCGCATATATTTGTGCTGCGAATGACTGTTTTTGTATCAACTTTTGTTAAGCGGCTAACGGTTTAAAATCCTTATCATAATATATCTTACAAATTGAATCATTGAATAATAAATAAATAAATATACTACGACAATACACACATCGCCATCTAGCCCCAAAGTAAACGTAGCTTGTGTTATGGGTACTGAGATAGCTGATGAATATTTTTTTATGAATAAAATATACAGATAAACAACCAGACACTGAAAAACATTCATGTCTATCACACAAACATTTTTCCAGTTGTGGGAATCGATTCGACGACCTTCGACTCAGAAAGCAATGTCGCTGTCCACTGCGCCACTCGGCCGTTAATTGACTATAACAGTCTACTGCTGCATTAAAGGCTCCCAACGTTAGGGTTTGCTACTCACCAGGCTCGGCAGACTTATCTGTGATCGCAGTAGATGGTAGTAGAACAGAGGAAGCTTCTGCCCGTTCTCTTTTATATTCCCTTAGTCGGTACGTATGACACCCTCGGGAGTTCGGTGACAACATTACTGTATTTTTATATTCCGCCACTACACTGTATAACGATTTAAATGTGTAAATAATCTGTGAAATTGGACGGGATGTTACTGTACTTTTTTTTAGTTCCACTACGAGTCACCTGGTGGTAAGAGATGATGCAGTCTAAGATGTAAGCGGGCTACTCTTAGGGAGTATGGTAGTCATACCCTTATCGGTTTCTACGCTAAATCGGTTAGCGGCACGTCTTTGTCGGTAGGGTGGTAACAAGCCACAACCAAAGCCTCCTATCAGACCACACCATAGAAAATTCTGAAATTACAAATTCCCAAATATTCCCTGACAGGAATCGAATCCGGGACCTCCTACTTAAATTCACTGCGCTCACTGTTACGTCAGAGGTCGTCAAAACTATCGTAACAGATAGTTGTATTTTAATTAATGATTCAAATCATCAAAGGACCGTGTGGTGAAGGCAGATCAGAACACAGTTGTCACCACCATCATCCCCCTCCATCCCTCATCCTCCCGCGCGGCTAGCATGGGTAGGAGACTTTTTCGGCCCGTGGAAAGGAAAAAAGTTATCTCCCCCCACAGCTTTATAAACACTATGACTTTGGGCGCACAGACAAAATTAATATACTGTAGTAAACTTCTCTTAATAAGCGGTGATAGTGTTGAGTTATCTCCCCCCACAGCTTTATAAACACACCTTGGGCGCACAGACAAAAATAATATACTGTAGTAAACTTCTCTTAATAAGCGGTGATAGTGTTGTGGTTAGAGTTGCGGCCTCCCTTCGGGGTAACCGAGTTTGTTTCTAAGCACGCACCCCTAAATTTTCGGAGTAATGTGCGTTTTTTAATGTAAGACATTTTAAATATCGTGAGAAAACCTGCATGCCCGAGAGTTCTCCATAACGTCTTCATAGGTGTGTAAAGTATACCAATCCGCAATTGCCAAGCTTGGTGGACATCGGCCTAAACCATTATTATTCTGAGTGGAGACCCGTGGCCTTTAGTGGGCCGGAAATGGGTTAATGCTATGATTATGATGATGACCTTTACCCGAGCTGGTTTAAATTGACAGTCCTTTCAGTTCAATTGAAACATTGTATCTTATATATTTCAGAGAATGTGCTGAGGACTGAGGAGCACAATAATAAGAGGTCAAGGCCGTAGTCCACCAGGCTGGCCCAGTGCGGATTAGTGGACTCTACACACCTTTGAGAACATTTTCTAGAACTCTCAGACATCCAAGATTTCTCACATTTTTTTTCTTCACCGTTGAAGCAAGAGATATTTAAATTTCTTAAAAAAATAGAGGTGGATGATCCCAATAAGCAGGAAGAAGGTATACTGAGCCAATTGTGTACATAATCAGTAGTTCCAGTTGCAACAAAGTATTTAACTATCCTCTGTTATGCGCGAAAAGTTGCAGTAATGCGGTAGTACTTGTATAAAATCCGTTAGAGGATACCAATTATCTAAGCCTATGTTCAGATGTCATTCGTTTAACGCGCGGTTATTTTTGGTATAGTGCACTATTTGTCGTCATGAATTTCGGAGTCCTAAGGTCTCACTAGCCATCATCACTTTTTACCTTATCTCCCGATGTTCTAAACTCAAAGTTGGTAGAAAACTGCAGGCATATCCTCAATACCCTGGCATTACCTGATGGTTGTTCTAGGACATGAAGGGGCAACGAAAAGACCGATGAACTTGCAAAAATAATATAAATTTATTACCATTTAAAAACACATCTATTGAATTTAGATAAAACTCCATCAAAGTTCTCTTGTATACTCTAGTATACGTCTTGTCACTATATTTTGGTTTATAGTCGGCTTCTTAGTACATTAGGAATAAAAGGCAAAAATTTTCATCGCAGTGTTGGGGCTCGGTCTGCACACGTTCTGAACATAGCCTAAGAGCCGTTTTCCTCAGCCTCCAAAGTGGGTCTTCATAGAACCAGATGTAAATCGTAGTGTGTGCTGTCCCGGTGATTGTTTCTAGGAAGCCCCGGTCGTGTTATTATTTCGGCCCGCGGCACTGTACACGATCTCGCGTTTCTCGGATTCGTTTGTCATCATCGCATTCATAGAAACAATGTTGCCCATCTACGAGTATTTGTTTACCGTGAGATTGACAAAAAACATCGTGGATGTAATTCGAATAATTTGTTTAAACTATCCGGTCGAGATTCTATATTTCGAAGGTCTATCGAACTGGCTACGTTTTCTTCAATAGTTCTTCAAATTGCATTAAACCTTGTGCCACATCATAAAAAATTGCTGTCTACGATTTCATTCGCATAAACCTCCTGATTGCCTGTGAGATATTTACTCTAGAATGTAACTATTTCAATCTTAATTTATTCGGAACACTATTCAACTTTCAAATTATCCAGAGCACTATCCAAAAAAACATATTTTATACAAACCTAGTCCTGGCAATAATAAATATGAAAACACGTCGAGCTGTTTTCAAGTAATGATCTTACAAACTTACGACGATTTCTTTTCCTTATCAGGGCGCCTGTGCCTATAAACCTGATGATTATGATATTAAACAAACGTCGAGTAGATATTTTGACACGGAAATATTTTCTAAACTTTCCCTATCGAGTTTTCCTTTTAGCCCATAACTTTTCCTCAGAGTCAGTGACACATCAAGATGACCCTTCTTATGTTCCTAACCTTTTAACCCTCCATCATACGATCCACAGTAACGATCAATAAAACAATCAAAAGCTATCAGCCCGCAATTAGAATTTGCTGTAACGTCAAGATATTTTAGGGCGCGGCTGCGGTTTCAAAATTGTGAGTTGCGATCAAACAACACTTTCCCTTTGATTGTCCAAAGAACCTCACATTTAACACATAAAAAACCACTTTAACCCGTATCGTTAGAACTCAAAATTCAACGCAGTGAAGTTGCAAAGACCGTCCGCGTGTCACACATCTTTTCCCACGGCGGTCATCCATGTATACCTCTCGTATTAGAACTCGGCTTAAACGAATTTGAAACATCGGATAAAAATAATAGAGTTGCTAATTGATTGAAGGGTATGGTTTGCGGTTTTCATAGTGGTCATTTCTTGAAGTAGAGAAGCTCTAGGGCCCGTATATGGGCATAGGTAATTAATGGCTTGCAGTGTTGCGCACTGACATTTTATGCATCGTTGCATGAGAAATCTTCCATGGAAACTGTCACTACTCATTATGAAAAAGTTGCTAAGGGCTTTGTTTAGATATGTTTACTGGTCTAAGATGATTTTATAAATGTAGATGCGTTACCCGCACTCTTTAAAATAACTATTAGGAATAACGAGTTGCCAACATTTGCGTAGTCGCTCACAGATTTATGTCACTATCGGGCATTACTTCACAATCAAGAATTGTATCAGCAATTTCTCCTTTAATAATAAACTTCCCATTTTTACTGATGAAATAGGATCTAAAACTGCTACTGTGCTTAGAGAAAATTTAAATTAAAAAAATGTGTGAAACGTAAATAGTGTTCGAGTGTTGTTCTTGTTATTTATTCTATTGCCGCGTGCGGTTTTGTCTTAAACACAGGGCAGTCAAGTGATGTAACTTTATTTATCGCTCCTTTAAAAGCATATTTCGGATATTGAAAATAATTCTATTAGTTTTAAATAATTGTTTTATAAATATAAACTAAAATAAACTATTTAAAACTAAATAATATCTAAAACGTCCTCGAAACCACCGCAGCGAGGCACAGTTCCTAAGATGCTGGCAGTATTGCCCCTTTGGATGGCCAAACTAATTCGTTGGCCAAGGTAACTGCCGGCTCTAGGATCACCGGTGGACTCGATAACCCTTTTCGATAATTCTTTGAAAAGGGCTCTTGCCTCCGGACCCCACGGTCCCAAAGTCTCTACTCCAAAAGGCACAAAAATGAAGCTGCTATCCAGGTTTTCATATTTACGCCTCTTGGTCTGCTCGGCACTGGTAGCAGCCGCACCTACCATTGACGAGGTGGCCTGGTGTGATGCAGCTAGGGTATCAACACAAGTTGCATCCCACAGAAGTGACCTTCCAAGCCTCCAAGGTATGATCGTCATACCATCAGGTCTCTTGCCATCGCTCCGCGCCAAACCAATAGGTTCTAAAACAGCTGGTACGTGAGCGGTAGCAAGAGATCGTCGGATGATGTCGTTGATGGTGCTATGGCGAGAGAAGCGACCAGCGCTTCTTGAACAGCAGAATAAAAAAAAAGTCTTTTTCTTCCGTCTTTCTTTCTATTAGTCAATTAACGAATTTAATCAACGATAAGCGTTTCAATAACTAACCATACGACTTCCATACCTATGCAAGATGCCTAGATACGCATATTGAATATTTGACAAAGAAAGAAACAGGTAATTAACAGAATTACGAGTTACTGTTTTAGAGATTATAAATGTAATCAAATAGATATGGTCCTGCAAACAAATATTTTAAACCAAAAATAAATCAGCGCCATCTTTAAGACTACTTATGAACTACTGTGGGTCAAGAATAAACTGCGTGGTATTATTATAATTAAGTAAATACGGCATAATCTTGTTGAAAAAGGCTATATGAAAATACCTGGTGACCGGTCAGGGTATGTATTCAGTTAAAGCACTGTCACTGTCAAGTCGGCAATACATGGTTATCACGTGCGCCATCTATCGTTTAGCACCAATTTGTTCAATCAGTAACTTAGTATATGCCATAATAAAATCCGTCTATTTGTTAATCGTCACAGCTAGTGATACGTATATGTAAACTTGTTGATTCGGTATATTGCCTTTCGTACCATCTACTTACTCTATTACCAAAGCGAGAGTACTGGTATACCGACTTTTTTGTTATTCAACTTTTTAAGATTTATATCTGTTCGTTGGAACTTAGAGAGTTTATTTGCGTCCTAGCCGATGCCTTTGATATTTTTTGTCGAAGGTATGTAGCTGTGATTTATACATATTATGCCACGTAAGAAAAATTACAAAACGAGATAAAGTTACTACCTCCTCTTTCAAAATCATTCATGGAACAAGTGGTTTTTTTTTACATTAAATAAGTTTTTGTAATCTCCACGTAAACTTTAATTCCAAAATTTTTAACTTAGTCTCAATTAAGTTTTTTTCTTTTATAATTTTCTATTTTTTCTGCAATCCATAATAATTATTAATACTGCGAAAGTTACTGTTAGTAGCTGATGTTCTAACTGTGATATGAGAATAGCACGTGTTTTTTATCCTGGAGACGAATGTAGGATACTTTTGTACCGTATAACCACCGGGGAACGATTCCTACCAGGTTTAATAAATATCTTTGTTACCTATGCTTGGCTTTACCGGAAAACTGATCTCGGTAAAATTTTCCATACAAATAGCTTGCATTCTCGAGAGCCACATGAGATGATCCGTATGTTTACAAAACCTGAACAAACGCGAGCAAAGCGTAGGCAACAACTAGCGTTAGATTAATAAAGAAGTCACAATATAACATCTTAACAATTATTCATTGTAAAGTCAACATCTCCTAAGGATGCTCCGGTTTCGGAGCGAAACGTGCGTAGAGGGTACATTGCCGAGGATCTATGTGGTGTGGAGTATACGGATTGAAGAAATTATAAATTACACCATACAGATTCTCCTGCTGTTCGCTGAGTATAGCAAATTAAGCTTAATTTTCATAATATACTCGTATTATGGATTTCCGCAAAGTAACGTTAGATCAATAAAGAAGTCACAATTTAACCTAACTATTCCACAGTATGTATTAAAGCGTCACGTAACAGAATGCAGTGTAAGTGAAAGTGACATGCATTTTCTTAAACAAAACTGATACGGATGCCACTTTGAACCCGTTTGACGCGTGCGTTTCGTGTATATATAAACTTATACATTTTACATGTGCGGCAGACATATTCTCATAGTCTCTTAAACTGACTATTATTTACATTAACCGGTTAATTAAGAACTTTATCAGAGAGCTAAAGAATGAATGAAACAATTATGAACAGTTACTGGTTTGATTGACCGCTGTTTTCGATCTTGCAAATTAGAGTACGACGGGGAATACGCGCAAGCAAAGTTTCTAAGTTTCTTTTAAGCGTAGATATATTTATAATCAATGTGTTTGAACGAAACTACAATGCTGAAACTGGTTTAAACTTAGGTTGGTAAGTTTCAAGTCAAGGTGACTAAATTTTTTTTTGTACCAGTTCAAGTTAGTCGGTCTCCACGCGACATCGCACCGGAACACTAAATCGCTTAGCGGCACGTCTTTGTTGGTAACTAACCACTGCCGAAGCCTCCCACCAGACCAGACTAGAGAAAGTTCAGAAATAATATATTCCCAAATTGCCCCTTTCGGAAATCGAACCCGGGACCTCCTACTTAAATTCACAGTGCTTACCGTTGCGCCAGGGAGGTCGTCACAAGTTCCGGTATACCGCCTTTAAAGTAGCGGAGTCACACATAATCTGTCTTGCCCCAGGGATGAAGTTTTCCATAAAGCTTTCCCACAGGTATTATATTAGCATGTCCAAACTCTCTTTTAAAAAGAAATTAAGAGAATATCTTTTCCAACAACAAAACATTTGAACAAGGGTGCCTAAGTGTGTTTATTATTTTTATTTTTATTTTTTATTATTATTATTTTTTATTTTTTTTATCGGTTCGATCGTAACAAAATATTATATATGTATACAAATCTTTTATATTATTTTTTATTTATTATTACACTTCTTATTTTTAATTATATATTACTTTTAAATTGTATTATTGTACCCATAGTTTTTAAGCGTCGCTCTGACAGTGCCTACCGTCCAAACGTCACGTCTGGCTTCACAGAAGATCAGCGCTGTGTCTTAACAGGCACTGCAAACATGCTGAGTGAAGACCATTTTGGGATCACACCGTTCCTATAATTGTTGTGTAGACTATTAAGGTGTATTTTAATTCTAGTGTGTGTATATCCAAATAAAGTTTTTCTTTCTTTCTTTCTTAGGTAGTTTCAGGATACGATTTTTATTTAACGCAAGATGGCAGCCTTATAGTACTGACTACTTGAGGCGTCCAAAGTGATGCTTGTATCTTCTGCAGGTCTCACACTTATAATTTGCCACGCATAACGTACGGAATATAGAATCGCGGAACACAGACAAAATATGAAATCCCCGTTTATAAATGCCATAAATTAAACAAAACACCGGCCCCTCTTAATGCAATGTAAACGATCGTTTTAAAGGCCAATTAAACAATCGGGTGGTACGAGAAAAATTTCGAAATAAACCATTTCATGTCGAACCATCAATCAAGGTTTATACTCTGCTCATAAAAGTGCAATCCATTAAGGGCAGTTTAAACCCAATGAGTGGTATTAAAGGCCACTTAGGCCCAGTGTACACTGGACGGACGTTGACGCAGTAATCCGCGGTTATTGAGTGTGCACCCCGCCGATACAAAGTGATTGATAAACTCAGGAAGGATTTACTAGTGTTTGCCAATAGATTTCGAGCACTTTGAAATGTCTATTGATCGGGGAATCCATCAAACGTAACGCTTTATTGGCGGGTTGGGTATTTTGTTTTATTTACATTGCGGTGCAATGGGTTTTGAAATCCGACTGGTTTTTTCGTTACTATTACTCACAACTGACTATTTACGAGTGTGTTATATAATTTATTTAACAATCATTTATTGATTTTCTTTTATTTGTAATTCTTAACTATGATTAATTCTAATAAAAACAGGACTATTACAAATTAATAAAAGAAAAAAAATAGTTATTTATTTATACTCCTTATCTGTGCACAGTGGCGTACACAGGGTTTTTGACCAGGGTATGCATAAAGCAGGTGCTTGGCATAAAATCGAAAAAATCCCCTCCAATACGAGTTATATAAAATAATTTGGGTATGCAGTGCTTTTGTGCATGTATGAAGTGCACGCCACTGTCTGTGCACCACTCATAAAAACGAATAAAAAATAAAAAGAACAAACACTTACGAATAATGAAGCAGGATACAAAAGGCGAGGCCTATCGCTAAGTAGTGATATTAACCCTCCGGTTGCGGGGCTTTTAAATGCCCGGCAACAGCAACCGGCGGCCAGGGCTCCAGAGTGAGGAAATTCCTCACAATACGCTTCAAGGAATTCATTAATTATTATTATTAATTAGAAAGGTCAGAAGACAATTAAAACCAATAACTTTTCCAGATGGGAAGAACAAATGTTTATTTCTAGTATATTATATTGCTGTTTATAGAGAAACACAATTAACGGTTCTTAGGGTGCATTTAAATTAGCCACTTTTCATTCCAATGGACTATGACAGCAGGAGGTGGTTAAATGGATAAAATTATTATAAGTAAAAATAGTGAATTAATTATATTAAAATTATGTTTAATTTAGGAATTTTAATGAGGCATATTTTCGGAGTTACTACTTTATCTTTTTACCATAGAAATGAACGTTTGACCATGTCCTATGTAGTTACACACGTACGAAGCGTTCCTCGTTTTATTTTTCCACACTTACCGCGGTAAGTATGTGCCCCACCACCTGCAATCTGCAAAAGGAAAATGAATAGACTTCTTTTATGCAAACGCGTAAATTTTCGACTACCTTGTACGACGAGTAATTCATAATTTCTGAATTTTCTGCTCTGGTCTGGTCTGGGGAAGGCTTCGGCCGTGGCTACTTACCACCCTGCTCACAAAGACACTAAGCGATTTAGCGTTCCAGTACGATGTGGCATAGAAGCCGATTAGAGGCTTGAGTTTACATATAAGTGACCTATCCCATATTTAGCTATTCTCGTGCTTAAATAGGTGCCATTTGCGGATCTTTATAATTAATATTTTTTATACAAAACTACTGAAAACAAGATTCCCGAATTCTAGGCTACAACCCCGTGGACACAGCCGTCCTCAGCTTCATTAAATGGCACCAGGATCTGAAGGAATCCGTATCAGTTCCTAGCCTGGATCGCCCAACATCATAGCTACCCATGCGTTATGGTATGTCATAAGTTTGACAAAGCCGCGACGTGATTTATGACGGTTTATTTGAATGAACCCTTAATTTGCTCTGATTGTTGCGTGATAAGTGGCCTTTTATAATGATACAACGACGAACGTACTATGAAGACTGAAAAAATTGTAGTGAATTAGTATGGATAGCGAGCACTATGCATCTTCAGTATAGAATTTGCTCAAAATGCATTAATGCAGTAAATCCACGAACGTTCACGATAAAAGTTGCACTTGTACAATGTTGAACACGATGCAAAATTGTAACAAAAATTACAATTACTGTCAAACTGCTCGTGAATATTGAACTCTAAATCAATAATCTTAAGGTTTGTTATGTATGTTTTACGTGAGCTTAATAAATTCGTGTTGGTTGGCAAAAAATCAGGTCATCGCTCGCAAGTTGTCCGATATTATAATGATGAATGACCTCACACGTCCTTTTCGTGCAGATAAGTGTGTGGTCTGATTAGACGCGATATTCAAAAGCTGTCCCAAAATAAAGATAAAAATTCTAAATTCTAAATTCTAAAATTTATTTATTTTAAGTAGGCTTAGTTTAACTTTGACGTGACAACGTCTTATAATTCGATGGAGCCGGCTGCACGCACGAAAAAACATGACGTATGCGGCGTTACTCCGCTCTGAGGCGTTCCATTCAAGGCTTGAAGTGCAAGCGAGACCGCTGAACGAGCGACAAAGAGGCACAGTCGGCCTCCGCGTTCGACTACTGTATCTCTTCTACTTGAGTGAGCGATGCGTCCGCGTGGACAGCTTCTATACAATAATACATTTACATGTTTTCGGCAAGGATGAAGTGCAGTGAAAAGTGAATGTGGTGTCAATTGTTTATAGCAACGATAATATCTATCAAACATATAAAATTAAAATTTTCTTTTGAAAAATGCAACCATTCCATCAGTATTTGCTTACGACGTTGTCACGTTCAACTATCGTCAGTAAGCCGATTTTACAGACAACCAATTTTTTTAAACACTTTGAAAGGTCAAATCAGTTTGTAGTGACTCTTCCACTAGTTCGAAGTACTATTGCCCTGCATATTTCTGCAGCATTGCTGTGTTTCGATCTTAAGAGCGTGGTTGCCGGTGTGTAATTACAGGCACATATTAGATTATATACGAGTCAGGTTGACAGACATTGGGCGGCACGATTTAGGTCGTATTTCTTGCATGCCCTGCGAAGTGTTGCTCTTTTTTTAGGGTTGTCGTATTGTATAATGTTTTCAATATTATGGCTGGATGCCGCCATTTTCAAATGCGCTAACGGAAATTTTATTTAAGGCCAAATAGTGAGATAATATTTTTTCCTTAAAGTATTTCAATTCAGTTTTTTTTCGTTCATTAGTATTTCTTGTCATCGATCGACCACTGACACACATGTATTGTAGTAGAAGACTTTGGGCTTCAAATTCTTATTTTTTTTATACTAACATTAATCATATTCGTCCACCAATCCGCACTAGGCCAGTATGGTGGACTGCGGCCTAAACCCTCTGTCATTGTAGGATCAGACCCGTGCCCTGTAGTGGGCCGGTAATGGGTTGATATGATAATTTTGATTAATCCTATTTATCTCTAAATTTTTCCTGGTGTGGTCTGATGGAAGGCTTCGGCCGTAGCTGGTTACCACCCTACCGGCAAAGACGAGCCGCTAAGCCATTTATTGTTTCTGTACGATCTCGTCGAGAAACCGATTAGGTATATGGGTAGATTTCAACTGCCACTCCCTAAGAGATTATCCCGCTCCCATCTAAGACATCATCACTTACCATCAGGTGATATTGCAGTCAAGGGCTAACTTGTAGTGGAATAAAAAAAACGAAAAATCTAGAATTATACCGGTTTCCGCCAGCAAACAGGGCATACATCCGCCTGCACAATAACGCAATATGAAATGCACTCATATTAGCGATACAGCCTTATCGCTCACAGTAGCCGTATTGACAAATGATAGCGGGGAATCTACCGTCGCATCTTCACGGCAGCACGTCGGAGGGGGGCGTTTAATTACCGCCGGATGTCGTTAGTAAAACGCATTGCGTATAGTCGCAGAGACGGCCGGAAGGTTTTGCATTTCATGTTTGCATTTGACTGCTATTACGCCACAATGCGTAAAAGATGTGGCTGGTGCGAAGGTTGCGGGGAGCACCAACAGCATTCTAAAGGTGATTGCTAGCAGGTTGGACTGTAGGTGTGGGGACCACTACTGTGCTATTTTAAATGGATCGGAGCGGCAGTGTATGTGTTCCTATTTTGACAACAAATATTTCTATGAAAAGTGTTATAGCAAATTAAAATTGGTGAGATTATCATCCATCATGATCAATCACTTCAACCGATTGACGTCTACTGCTGACATGTATTTTGTAGTTCCAAAATCCACGGTCCTTGGCTGCTTCCGACTCCAACGTCCATCGGTTCTCCGAGTTATGTGCCCCGCCCATTGCAACTTCACGACTCGTTGAGCTATATCAGTAATTCTAGGATTTCTAGGTGCATTTATCCAAGTTCAATATGATTATACAATCTTCTTTTGTGTATTAATCTACAACGTGTAAATGAAAACCGAAATAACACTTCACTAGCTTTAGGGGTACATATGTACTGTCTCTGATACTTTCAAAAAAAAAAAAACAAAACTGCCATAGTGTTTACTGAAATAAATCAGATACAGCCCTAGCCCAGTCCAGTCCAGTGTCGCAGCGTAGGTATTATGCGCGTATCGGTCTTTTATCTTCAATAGGGTTGTCATAAGTAAACACTTAGCATGCTTTGAACTCGTTTGTATGGACAAATAAATATGCTTCATTTGATTTAATATTATGACAGGGCGATTCCTTATGAAATATACTTATGCATCCTAAAACATTATTTCGTATTTCGGTAACACGTTGTAAACCAAACATCATAAATGCGAACGTTTGAACAAACGTTTGCAATTCAATAACGCTTTACGTAACACAATCTGTCACAAACAATTTTGAATAGCACATAGTAACTTTTTATAAATGTATCGTATTCAGTGATTAAAATAGGCGTCTAGTCACGACCTAGGCCTCTCACCAGACTAGACCAGGGGAAATTAAGAAATTATAATCGGTTCGTCTGTTCGAGAAATATGATAGACACAGCCAAACACAAACACACACACACACACATAAACACACAGCCACGTCAAACTTATAACACCCCGTCGTTTTTGCGTCTGGGGTTGATGAGCAAAGCTGACTCGAATTTAACTATTTTTGTTTTCTATTAGGAGCCAATGCTGCCGTCTCTTATTCTAAGTATTTAGTTATTTTATGTATTTAATTTGTTCATAATATTGCGGAGCGGTTATTAATTATTGTAAAATAGCGTTTTATGGAAGCTTTCTCTTTATGTTTCCTGACTGCCTCTTACAAAGGTCGATTTGCATTTAATTCTAAAACTATTGCTGTTAGGGGTTGTGCCCACTGGCTATTAACTTAATTAATTTCTTTTACCGCTTTTTAATAACTTACTTTGGTAAATTACCTATAATGTATTAGGTACAACTGAATGATATTCTGAATTAATTATGTATCATCATTCTATGTAAGGGAAGTCTCCTTTTTTTCTTCCACTACAAGTTAGCCCTTGACTGGTGGAAAATTTCACCTGGTGGTGATGATGCAGTTATAACCCTAATAGGTTTCTACGTGACATCGCACTAGAACACTTAATCGCTTAGCGGCACATCTTTGTCGGTAGAGTGATAACTGTGGCTAGTTATCACTCTTGAAAGTTCACGTTGAAAGCCTCCCACCAGACCAGACCAGAGAAAATTCAGAAATTATAAATTCCTAAATAGCCCTGCCGGGAATAGAACCCGGCACTTCTTACTTAAATTCACAGCGCTCGCGCCAGGTAGGTCGTCAAATTTATTTAGTCAGTAGTTCACCAACAGCTTTTTGACGGCCGATTGGCGCAGTGGACAGCGGCCCTGCTTTCTGAGTCCAAGCCGTCGATTCGATTCCCACCACTATCTACAATATTTATACATAAATATTCTACAATATTTGTGTGATGAACCTAAATGTTTTCAGTGCCTGGGTGTTTATCTATATATTATGTGTATTATTCATAAAAATTATTCATCAGTTATCTTAGTATCCATAACACAGGCTACGCTTACTTTGGGACTAGATGGCGATGTGTGTAATGGCGTAGTATATTTATTCATTTATTAAAAAAAAAAAAAAAACTTGAAATGAAAAACAAACAAACAATATTAAAACAATAACAATATTAATTGCCAAGCAGCATTGTTGCTGTGTTCCGGTCTGGAAGGGCGTGGTTACCGATGTAATTACAGGCACAATTGAAGTCTTAACACCTAGCAGAACTCCATTACATCATTGTCTGAATTTTCAGCCTATTTATCATTGGGTAGAAGCAGGCGTTACTTAGCGGAGTTCCATGATATGTCATAAAATTAAGCTTAATTTGAAGATCTGTTTGCTGTGGATTATAGAGATTGAAGAAATTATAAATTGGCGATGTGTGTATTATCGTAGTATATTTATTTATTACTAGCGTACCCAGCCCGCTTCGCCGGGCTAGATTTTGCTTTATTTTATTTAAACAATAAACTTACATCATTAAATTTTTAATTTAAGTCTCAAAATAATATAATAAATCATTTATTTCTCTCCGTATTCATTCTCTTCTATTCTCTTCTCGAGCGTATGAAGATCATTATCTACACCCATGTACACCCAACAATAGAATATCATCATAGTAAATAAAAGCTGTATTTGACAGCTTGACAGTTCAAAAATAGGAGTGCTCCGATCGTCACCAAACTTTACAGGATTACTTGCCAGGTCAATCCGGAGATTCCCTAAAAGTTTCATTTAAATCGGTCTAGCCGTTTTGGAGCCTATACAGAACATACCCACAGACTTTCTCTTTTATATATATATATAGATAGATATTTATAGAAGGTAGGTACGTTATACAAAATGTCTGATTGCGCATATGCCATATGGCAATAATATTTCCCTAGCGACTATATTAACGCCTGAGCGGTCCAGATTTCAATTCACGGTTGGATGAATTCAGGAAAATGATCTTTTACAAATTGTTTTGGGCCTGCTTATTCAGATGGAAGCTTTTAATCTTGACGGTCTCTGACCACCTGCCTGATCCAGAGAATAGTCTTCATAAGGGCCACTTGAGCTCATCTCGTGCTATGTATTTTAATGTTGCTGATTTTAGGTGTTGAAGAACAATTAAACCTGTATATTTTTCTCTCTCTTTCTTTCAGTTCCCGACGGGAGTAAAAAGAAAGAGAGTAATTTACTAAGCTATCGCCCTTCAAGTGCTATATTTTCATCGAATTAAAATTTACTTTCTCGATCTGCTAATTTGTAAGAAAGTTTTTAAGTAATTTGTAATATTATTACGTATTTGTAATATTATTGTATGTATTGTATAGGAAACTTCAAATTTTGGTATTGCGATGAAAGGTCACCGTTAGAAACTACTGTTTTGTTCAAACTTACCTTTCAAACACACCAAACTGTCGTTTCTTAGTTCGCTTCAAACACCGCATACATCTCGATTGTCTGTGCGGCGTGTACCCCTCTAAATGTTTGGTATATAAGTTCCTTCAAATCAAGAGTAAACGTATTTTTAATTCTAGCTCGCTCCACCTTTGCAAGCATTCATTAGTTACATCGATAGATGCGGTCGCAAGCAAATGCTGGGTCTACATAATAAATAAAATATGTATCAAAATCATGAAACTTCATTGCCAAAACTTGTGGACACTTCAATGGTTTAAAAAAACTACGGCATTACTCTTATGTGTATTGTTGGTTTCTAAGCTAATAAATAAATAATCATCATCATCGTCAGCCTATTACAGTACACAGCTGTATTGGATAGAAGCAGGCGTTACTGTGCGGAAATCCATGATATATTATGAAAATTAAGCTCAATTTGCTATACTCCGCGAAAAGCAGGAGAATCTGTATAATGTAATTTATAATTTCTTCAATCCTTATACTCCACATCAAACAGATCTTCGGCAATGTACTACCCTCTACGCACGTTTCGCTCCGAAACCGGAGTAGCAGGAGATGTTGACTTAACAATGAACAATTGTTAAGAAGTTAAGTTTTTACTTTGCAAATATTAATAAAGTCCACTGCCTTTCCTGTAACACATACATTACGTCTTTTCCAATGCAGGTGGACGCATCCCAATGCGAACTGCCCAGTTCCTACCTCAAGGAGTTATGTCGCAGACCCGGTCGATGAAATATTGCCTACTATTAGTACCTTTCCTACCTAATTATCATCTTTCACAATTTATATTGGCATTAATCACACTCACTATAATATTATTATCATTATAATTGTGTACAACAGTTTATGTTGGCTCGTAATGGAAAAACGGAACGTTTATACCTATATGTTAGATTGACTTAATGAACAGAAAAAGTTGTCATGTAATTTATATCGTAAGTAAACTAATTATCTTTTTGGGTAAACAATAAAAATTTAAAAAATTGCGCGCTATACGTTCTTCGTCCGCGTTTTTTATAAATCCCGTGGAAACCGTTTGTTTTTATGAGACAAGAAGTAACTTCAGCGGCGTGCACTTCATACATGCACAAAAGCACTGCCTACCCAAATTATTTTATATTACTGGTATGGGAATGGATTTCTTTTATTTTATTCCACGTGCACAGGGTCTTCGAAGACCCTGTGCACGCCACTGAGTAACTTATGCTACTCTCCGTACTTCCAACTAACTCTTTGCCAAAAATCAAGTTACTAAGTTGATATGTAAAGGAAGCATAAACAAACAAACACGCACATACCTATTATATAATACTAGCCGTTTCCAGCCCGCTTCGCTGGGCGAATTGAAAAAGGAAATAAATTACATTTTATGTTTCATTTTTATTTATTTTTTTCATATTTTTATTATTCTCCTTTTTTTTTATTTTTGTATGAACATAAATAGGCCCCGCGGATAGAACTGTAAGCATCGATATTGTTTAGACTTACTCAAATTCCAAATTCCATCGATTTAGCCTGTATCTTTCATCCAGGTGATTTTTCTCACTAATATTCATTGTATCTTTCAATGTGCAATCATTATAACATTTCCGTGCCTTTCTTCCAAAAATTAATAATAATTGACATGAAGAAAAAAATTTGAAATGAGCATTGAAAGTTTAAGTTAAAGTCATTGCAAGTCTCATATGTGAAGTTGAAATCTGTCTAGGTTCAAGTGCGACGAATTTTCTGTTAACTAAAATTTTCTCCGTGACATCAATTTTTTATAGAAAATTAATTGTGCATGTTTTTTATGAATTCTATTGGAATAAGTAACTAAATTTCTTTTCCACATCTCATGTGCTTGGAAAATGCATTCATTTTAATCTGTTACATATCCGCGATCCCGCAATAAAAGAATTCGTCGGTTATGTAATCTGCAAAAGTAAAATGAATGTAAAATTCTTAGTCCGTTGATTGGATAGCTACATGTAAAGTTAAGTTTTTGAAACCTCTCAATGACTTTTTCTCCGCTGAAAAAGACGATTGTTGTAAGGAAATACACGAATATCCCTACATACACGAAGATCCCCACCAAATTTGGAGTCTGTAGAAGTTACAGGTTAGAAATAAAAATTTTAGATTTTAACACCCACCCCCGCAATTCCTGTCGGAAGTGGATTTTATTGAAATCCATTTTGAGATGTTCTTTATGTGAATAATAAAAGATTCCTACTATATTTAGAATTTTTAGAAGCTATATTTCGAAATTGAAATTTTTATTGTTAACACCCACCCCCGCGAACCTTATTGGAGGTGATTCATTGTAAAATCCGCTCGAAGATCATTTTTATATTACATATAGAACACTCTCACTAAATTTGGAGTCTATAGGAGCTATCGCTGGAAAATTAAAAATATTAATTGTTAATACCCACCCCCGCAACCCCCTGTGGGGTGAGCTATCGTAAAATTCGTTCATAGCCTATTTCTACACCTCCTACAGAAGATTCCCACCAAATTTGAAGTCTATAGGAGCTATAGTTTAAAAACGGGAATTGTTCATTGTTAACGCCCCCGCAATCCCCTTTGGGGAATGAATTTCTTAAAATCTATTCATAGCTGACCTCAACATAGCAAAAGTAATATTCCTACCAAGTTTCACGTTTCCTACCAAGTCTTATGGTTCCCGAGATTTCGTGGTGAGTGACTATATAGATGGGAATTCTTCGATTATCATCGAAATTTTTAACTTTTTATCGGGCTTTTTTAAAATTTTCTTACATACAAAACTTTCTCCTGACAATTCTGAAGATAAAAAAAGCCCAATTGGTCCAGCCGTTCTCCACTACCGTGAGTAGATTCTTAGCTGAATGTAAAAAACCATAATCCGTTTAATACACTCTGTTGAAATACATGAAAACAAAAGAATCAAGAGAAAATGCTTATCTTTTGTTTTTATTAGCGGGATAAATGTTCATAAAAGTAAAACAGCAATAAAAAAATGAAGGAATGTTGGAATTCAAAAAATAGATAGCCATAAACCATCTAGGAAAAATTTCGCATTGAATGGTGGTAGTTTCATGTCGATACGATCAGTGGTTTAGGCGTGATTGAGCCTCAAACGAAGACCATTTTCATTATATATATATAGATTAGGACGGATTAAAAGAAATAATTAAAAGAACTAAATTTAAATATGTGCTACAGCCATTGAGAATCATTTCTTAATCACAGATGCCTGTTACTTTTCACGAGTTGAACAGAGGGCTAAATGTGAGATTTTCTAACTTCGTTAACTTACTCGATCACGTTAAAGTTAGCTACGATTTATACGGTATCGAGCGCTACCATATCAATGGTATATACGATCACAGTTAAATCGTATATAATCGTAATAAACGATTTAAGTGCCATCTCGTGACATTATTGGTAAACCGTACTGTCACAAGATGGCGCTCTCATGATGGCGTTAACTTTCGCGCGTTCGAATAAGTAAACGTAGCTAGCAAATCTCACACTTGACACTCAGATTAATTCACGTAATAAATCATTTTATTTACAACTACAACTGTAGTTATGTAATCATAACGCAAGAACGTGTAAAGTAACACGCAAACGAAAGGGTTAAGTACTTACACGATGCATTTTTAGCCCTCGTGCGTAATGTCAAACTCAAAACGACAAAAGTTTAAAATATGAAATCCAAAAGAAAAAAGTCCAAGACACTAGAGCCTTGTTCCTGCCGGTGTCCAATGACTATTGTATATTTTTTCCTTAATCTATGACCTAAATCTGGTTCTTTATTTATCATTATGCGGGCATAATCCAAAAAGACTATGTAACCCAATAAACTATACCCCCGGGCTAAGATTCGTCGAACAGAGCGGGGTGTCGAGTTTCTCTATCCATTATTGCTGAGCGAAAGTTTTTGTTTGTTTTAGCCTGGCTATGAATCTCGATGATTTATTATTATTAAACAGGCATTAAGGTGAAATTAAGAAATTTTCGGCACTAGTGGCACAAGAATAATTAGTACAGTGATAATGGTATGAGACGTGACGGATTGACGCTTTTGTGCCTCAGATTGGTCTCATCTCATATCAAAGAGACAGCATCAAGACCAGAAGCCGCTGCTGCTGCCGGAAGCTGACAACGGCAAAAGTTCTCGAATATTAGCTTCGTTTGCCGTTGAGGTTCTGGAGCCATGGAGTCTAAATGCTAAAAAAAAACTCGCGAGACATTACATAACGGTCATCTGGTTACAGAAGGGCTGGCTAAGTTTTTTGCGCAAAGGATCAGCCTGGCTGCTCTGTTTGGACATGTAGCTATCATTCTTTGCACTATTCCACGTGGGCATGAACAGCATTGTTATACTTATTATTAAAAAAAAAGTTTTGATAGACATAACAAAATACTTTAATCACTAAATAGCCCCAATATAGAACCAATATTACGTGGCAGCATCAAAGTACTAAAAAAAAGCACTCGCGATACCAATTTCTGAGATGGTGAGAATTCGATTACGCACAGGAATGCTAAGTATGTTCGTATATCACCCACCGTCCTGCCAATTGGAGAATCATTGCAATCTGGTTAGTTTACTCCAAATGATTTTTAACGAATCCGTGAGAGACACTTGGGAAGTAGACGGTCAGCCGAATTACCAACGGTTTTGATTGAAAACTGAAAGGAGAATCGCGCTTTGCTTCGGGATCCGATTACGTCTGTAAATAGAACATGCTACATCGTAAGATAAAATATTTATTATGAATAAAAAAAATACAATACAGTCCTGTCTACAAAAGTTGCCTGGAAGAGATTGCTTGCAGCAATAAAGGCGCCTTTGCATGTCTAAATTGTGTACTGTACACTTCTTACTGTTTCTTTTCCTGTATTTTATTAATAAAGTGTTTCTTCTTCTTCTTCTTCTTCATTATTTCTGCGATGTTATGTAAGACACATTTCACAAATTTACAGACAGTTTAGTGATAAACGATTGAAATAAATAAACAACTAGACACCAATAATTTACTGTTTTATTATTTTTGTAAACTGCAAAGAGCACGCGCGATTCAAAACCGTCTTTTTATCCAAACCAGAGAACAAAAAGGGATGTCAAAATAGACAATAAGAGAAGAGAGGGAGGATAAACAAATTCCTAAAAGCCGGCAACGCATCTGTGGCTCCTCTGGTGCTGCAGATGTTTATGGGAAGCTCTGATCACTTGATATCAGGTGACCCACTTTCCCGCTATTAATATTTAAAAAAAAAGAGAGAACTTGCCTCTCTGCGGCTAACCTTTAGTAGCAGTAGAGTTTTTTGTGACAGCTTATTTGCCACCATGCTCATTTCTACTGCCAACCGGCATTGCTGTGTTCCGGTCTGAAGGGATTGTTTGCCGGGGTAATTACTAACACCCACACCTCAAGTTGATGGTACAGTAAGTTTTTTTGAAGGACGTGTTTCTTTCATGCCAAACAAAGTGTCAGAAACATTAGGTAGGCCATCTGCTTGGTCTGCCAAATATAAACATAATAAAAGCACATTTCACGGCCAACTGGCGCAGTGGGCAGCGACCCTGCTTTCTGAGTCCAAGGCCGTGGGTTCGATTCCCACTACTGGAAAATGTTTGAGTGATAAGCATGAATGTTTTTCAGTGTCTGGGTGTTTAAATGTATAATCTAAGTATTTATGTATATTATTTATAAAAATATTCATCAGTTATCTTAGTACCCATAACACAAGCTACGCTTCCTTTGGGGCTAGATCGCGATGTGTGTATTGTCGTAGTATATTTATTTATTTTTTATTTATTTAAAAAAAAAAAACAATTCTTCTCAAACACATACATAAACCAGATTGCACACATAAAACAAAACTATTAATAAATATAAAAAAATAAAATAAACGTACATATACTTTAGCATACCATAAGTACTTATATATTTTACAAATAGATATGTAGATGGTATTTTTTAGGGTGCTGTCGATTAGGTTTTAAATTTTATGAATGAAAATACTTGTATTGCACAAAAAGTACATAAAAAGCAGAAAAGTATAATAAAACTACGTATACAATTTGGCGGTCTTATCGCTTCACAGCGATTTCTTCCAGGCAAACAATGGCGAAGATAAAAAATACAGAAAATATAATAGGTGGTACATATAAAGATATACCCACAAAATAAATAAATATATATAAAACAATATTTATAACTAAAGCAAATAAATAAATAAGTAACAGTAAGGATACGAGTATATAAAAGAGAAAGTGTGTGGGTATGTTCCGTATAGGCTCCGAAACGGCTGGACCGATTTCAATGAAACTTTCAGGGAATCTCCGGATTGACCTGGGGAGTAATCCTGTAAAGTTTGGTGACGATCGGAGCACTCCTACTTTTGAACTGTTAAACTGTCAAATACAGCTTTTATTTACTATGATGATATTCTATTGTTGGGTGTACATGGGTGTAGATAATGATCTTCACCCGCTCGAGAAGAGAATAGAAGAGAATGAATACGGAGATAAATAAATGATGTAATATATTATGAGACTTAAATTCAAAATTTAATGATGTAAGTTTATTGTTTAAATAAAATGAAGCAAAATCTAGCCCGGCGAAGCGGGCTGGGTACACTAGTAATATTTAAAAATGATATTTACTTAAAACTAATACAAAAAATTCTAATTGAAACACAAAAACTATAACAAATAACTATCCATAATTTTTTTTATTATAATGCCTTTGTTTATTTAATTCTAAAATAAGTTTTTTAAAATAACATTTTAATTAGGTTGGTAATACTGAAAGGACCTTTGTCACTTAAAAGTTTTATTTATTTATTTATTTATTTATTTATTTATTTATACTCTTTATTTGTACACCACTCAAGCAAAGAAACAAGACAAAAAAAGAACAAACACATGAAGAATGAAGCAGGATACAAAAGGTTTTATATTGGATCTGGAAATATATTTTGTTACAAAATTGGGATTTATCTTAATTTTTCTCTTATTCCGTAATCCGAGATAATTCGGTGTACACGGCTGCGCTTGCATGGTACAAACCCCGTTCGCCGCAACTAATCGATTTCACGTCTATTTCTCTGCCACCTCTATTATACTCGATGACCTCACTCAAATATCGATAGTATCCGATTCTTAGACTAATCGGTCGATTAATCGAGAATTCTTTAAGGCCTACGCCTTATTAAAAGGTAGAAATAAAAGCTTTTAAAAATATCCGAACAACGGAGATAAAGATGTAGAAACATTGTTTTTAGATTGTAAAATGTGATAAAATTGTTACTTTTTATATTATTTAACTTTTGATTCTAATAAGTTTATCTGTTTAGTAAAACTATGAGTACTCAACCGCTACAATATGTTAAGATATTTTAATTAATATCGGCAGCCAAATTTTATCAATAGTTTTGCAGTGTCCAATTTGGTACCCTCGCAGGAATCGCTTTTAGCGATAAATCATCCAATTTGTTATTATTGTGCTACGTATGTACCATATTTGTTTATTGGTGTGTTATAAAGTATAGTTTTGTTAAAAAAAAAAAGTAGTAAAGTAGTTGTGTATCAATTTTTTTTTATTCCACTACAAGTTAGTCCTTGACTGTAATCTCACCTGATGATGCAGTCTAAGATGGTAGCGGGCTAACCTGCTAGGGAGTATGGTAGTCGTACCCCTAATAAGTTTCCACGCTACATCGCACCGGAACACTAAATCGCTTTGCGGCACGTCTTTGTCGGTAGGGTGGTAACTAGGCACGGCCAAAGCCTCCCACCAGTCGACGAAGCGAATGCGCGTAAGACCCCCCGCCACCTGGTTAACGACGGTCCAAAATGACCTGAAGATAAATAACATTAACGCGGAAACCGCTCAAATCCGGAATACTCTTGAATGGAGGAAACGGATAAGACGAGCCGACCACAGATGATGGAAAAAGGCGCAGACAGATGATGAGTATCAGGAAAATCAGAGTTTTTTTCCGTTGCTCTGTTAAATAGTTAATCTAATGTGAGCGAAGTCCTTTATAATTATACAACCTCAGATTCAGTCTACATCGAATAACCTGACCTACCGCAACGTTAATCCCCTAAAGGACCGGTTTCCGTCTCATGTGTATCAACCATAATTAATCAACACATAATCTTAATGAAATTAAAAGCGAAGGTCTCTTAATTATGACAACATGATTCCTAAGGAAATTCTTGACCTACCAATGCATACATTTAAAAAATGTGTAAAAACGCACCTAGTACAGCGAGGTTACTATACATTTGATGAATTCCTCAATGACAAGGTAGAATGGAAGCAGCCAGCCTCGCTCTCATCTCCCGCAAGATAGCAAAATGATTGTAAATGATGATGTTGGAAAAGAGCAATAACTGAGTTTCTTGCCGGCTCTTCTCGGTAGAATCTGCTTTCCGAACCGGTGGTAGAGTCACACAAACATACATACTTGACGTTTCAAAAGTGCTTATAAAGTAGGCCTACTTGAAATAAATGAATTTGAATTTGAATTTGAATTTATGCACTCTAAATAAAGAAGTCTTTAGATATTGTTAGTCAATTCCAGGTTTCGATTCACGGGTCAGGCGCAAAAATTGATAGTTTGGGTTTTTGTGTCAAGAAATTCTTAGGAAATTGGCTGTCGGGTAGATCACGGTTACGTTACGGTTACGGCATTAGCAGTTCCGGTTATTATCACTACGATTTAATAATAATAGTTTAATCCCACCAACCAGCATTTAAGTTACTTGGTGGGTCTCAATAAGAACGGAGACCTTTGCCTAGCTGTGAAACGTTAATATGCTGAGGATTATAAAGATGACGATAAAGCTTTATTATGAAGAGCGTAATATCTTCTTCAACTACAGAACTTTATAAACTAAAAAGCGACCTAAAAAGGTACGTGTCTGCCCCTCTCAATTTAACTTTCTTTGTTGTTCTTAGTTAGGTACCAAAATAAAATTAAACATAATAAAACTAATCAGTAATCTCGGTTCAATCAGTAATCGGTTTTCATTCAGACGTCGTATAATAGATTAATATATATCCATAAATGCCCATAGTAACATTAGGTAGGTACTAAGATCGGATCGCGTGATGCTTTATCGGTCTTCACAAAGTAGCGCTTACATACACTGCTTAGATTAGCCTTAAGAAACCTGATACAGTGAAAAGATTTCGGCATGATGTCCATGCAAAAGCTTGTTTTCGTTTTTCTTAGCCTTGCATCGCTAAATATTACAGAAGACTTGCTATTTCCCGCGATCTCGTCCACTTTTTTTTTGTGTATTTCCCCAGTATCCTTTTCTCAAAGATTAGTATTACGGGAGAATATAGATCATTTTCTATGACGAATTCAAATTTAACCGTTAAATTTGCTGTAGCAGGGAATCCAGAAAGGTAGACAGACAGACATGTCTAAGCAATAAGCATTTTAAACTTTAATTTAAACCAACTAACTTTTAAAGTTCTAAGTGGCATTAGCTAAAAATAAATAATCTAAACATTGAAAAAATGATATTTTTTCTTAACAGATGGTCGGATGGACAAACAGATAGATGCATAAGTAATATGAGAAGTTGGACTAAGAAACCCTAAAAACGCAATACAAAGTGGCTGAAAATTATTTTAGTAACGAAACTCAAGCATTTAGCATAGCAAAGAACATAATATGGGCGATGGGAAGACACCCTACCGTATTTAAACTAATATACGGTAGGAGGAGACCGTAGCTAGTTAAGCTACGGTCGAAGCCTCTCAACAGACCAGACCAGAGAAAATTTCGAAATTTTGATTTCCCAAATTGCCCGGGATCGAACCGGAGGACTTCCCCTTTAAAACCACAGCGCTCGCAACTGCACCAGGGAGGTCGTTCATAAAAGCGTAAAAGGATGTATATTAATGTTGAATGTTTGCTTACTCTTTCTCGCAAAAAACACTGCATGATGTGACTGATATTTTGAATGTAGATAAATTAAATTATGGATTAACATGGGCTACTTTTTACTTCGGGCAAATCCATAGTTCCCTCGCGATTTAATAAAACTGAGTTTAAGCCCTAAAACGGAAGAATGGACGGCTACACCAACAAAAGGATAAACGGCTTGAAAGAAACAAAAATCTCAGGCCAACTGACAAACTGTCAGAAAGTAACAAAGAAACTCAAACGGACTGACAGACATGACAAAACATAAAGGTACCTCATCTCACTACGAATCTTAGACCGATGAACGGACTGGCACACCAACAAACAAAGAAATGGCTAGAAAGAAATAAAGACACTCAAACTGACTGACAGACATGACAAAACATAAAGGTACCTCATCTCACTACGGATCTTTAATATGTTACAAAGTGGCATTAACTCCAAATTATTTCATTAACGAAATTCAAGCACGGTCAAAAAAGGTTAACAAAAACGTAGCCTCACAAAGTGGATGCGAACAATTAGAGTGTAAGTAACATCTCGGTAAAGGATGAAGCTTACACGCATGGTCGACTGCGTGCACTTGCGGCTTGTGCGGAAACTGGAGCGAACCGAGTTATAAATATAAGGACAGTGCCCTTGGTGGAACTTTGGAAGCTAACTAACGTCACTTCTGAATATCACACCTGAGCGAATCAATTCTTTAATATTGTTATATCTCTCTATTTAATCATGACATAGATATAAAACCGAATTAAGAATTACTGTTTAAGGTTGCATGAGTGTATTTCATAAGAAATCACCCTATCAAAATATTAAATCACAGAGACAGTACATAATGTAGCTCTAAAGCTTGTAAAGTATTTCGGTATTTATTTACACGTTGTAATATTTCTTGTAAGAAGAAGAAAGAGAAAAGGTGGCCTTATCGCTTCTTATAATAAAACCTTATAGTTGGAAAAAGAAGAGGAGAACAAACAGCAGGTGATATAACAAAATACTGCTTAAACTAATTTACACAAATACATCGTATGATTTATAAATATAAATGAAAGTAATTTATGTTTAAATAATTTAACAAACAATAACTACCTAATTGTATTAAACTGATTTTTACCTCAATGATCAGGTTCTTTAACGGGTATCCTAATTCAGATATGCAGATTGAAAACGAAAGAGATCAAAGCCTTTAATACGCAGCAGTTTAAAACAAGCACGCCACGCCTTTTCTAGAATGAAAGAGTGCTTTGTAACCAAAAACAAAGTATTACTCTTCGAACACGCATAGCGCTATGTATCGCCATAGAGGGTATGCAAAAGGTATGCAGACGATATAAAATGATGAAAACTTCCAATACGAGTTTTAAAAATTAAGAGATAGGCATTGTAAGAGTTATAACAAGCCTACCCTTAAGTATTTGTAACTCGCGCAGGAGATTTTCTTCATTTTATATCATCTGCATACCCTGTGCACACCCTCTATGCACGCCACTGGTTGTCTTTACTCCTTTATTATGGCTTAGAAGCGTGGAAGCGTGGACGGTGACCGCGGCCATGTCCAGGTAACCGAAAGCGAGATATGGGCGTACAGACATTTGCTAAGAATAATATGTTGGACAGACCGCTTAAGGAATAGCTGTGCTACAGAAAATGCGGAAGGCTCTAGTGATACAAATAACCATTCAAAGAAGAAAACTGCAGATTATTTGCAGATATTCTCAAATATTCTTAAGATTTATTGTGCGTTACCATCGCGATAATTTAGTGCGCTTTAAATAACGGCGATGAAAAGTTAGTGGTTTGTGCCGGAGATTTGAAGTCAGACCCCGAAGGAAGGCTTCTGCTTCAGTTAAAAAAAAAATGTATGCACTAAAAAATTAAAATCTACTCTGGTAAAACTTCTTCCCACTGCCAAAGTAAAAATCCGGGTTCTATGATCCATATTGAAAATTAAAAACGCTTTATGTTGCTTAATTCTGAATTAATATAACTCCGTTGAACAAACAAACAAACAAACAAACAAACATCAGCCAACGAGTAGACAGACAAATTAAAATTAGACCATAGTAAAATTACACGAAATCTAAATAGCATATACAAAAATGCTAAAAGAAGATGTATTTAAATTCGTTTTTATTTGCAGAAATACCACCATGCGCCATTAATTTCAGACATCATAATCGTATAAAATTTCCGAGGAGCTCATTACGTAAAAAGTGCAAAACACACCTGCACCCTTATCGTTCCATAACCAACTTTATCACCAACAACAATTACAAACCATTATCTGACAATAAAGGGAAATTCGGTAAAGAAGTGTCAAGAACTATAGCTGTATGTAATCTAAGAGACGGTGATTTTTTTTTTATCTTTTTAAACCACATCCAGTTAGCTATTGACTGCGATCTTACCAGCTGGTAAGTGATGATGCAGTCTAAGATGGTAACGGGCTTACCTGTTAGGAGTAGGGCAGTTATATTGAAACCTTACTTCCAATCGGTTTCTATGCGACATCGTATCGATACGCTAAGCGTTTTAGCTTCTTTGTCGGTAGGGTAACTAGCAAAGCTGTTAACATTTATTTTAAAGTCCTTCATTTAATTATAAGGCGTTCAACGTTTATCTGTGGGACTAAAATAACAAAGGCGCATCAAGTTTTCCCACTATTTCATCTACCCTTTATTTCATCTTATCTCATACAAATACGACGAGAAAATCGTTGACATAATTATCTCGAGCCGCTCATGTTATCTACTGGTGCAGATAGTTTTAGTTGTGGGATATGCATGATTTAATTTTATTTGTTACACGCTCACACTTAACCACAATCTCAACTGATGCCAGACGGACAACACAACACTCATATCTAAGGTTACCAAAGTATCCAATATACTCGTAATCTTAACTACTCGTAAATTTTGATTACGGATTTGTACGCCGCGTCGTAATTTGATAACAACTTTACGTCAATCAGTTGCGAAAACAAAAACTAATTAGCCTGCTTTGACATTTATAATAGAATAAGTAAAACTACCCCAGGTTATTTTAAACCGGCAAGTCAGTATTTTTTTTACTTTCTTCTAAAAAGTGTATTGATTTACCACTGGTTTTGAATGCAGATTCTATGTAAATAGATCCTGCGCCAATAGGTTACGTTATATTATATAGGTTGTATTTATATATTAGGTTATAGGTTTTCAAATTAATAATAATCGCTGGAAGCGGTGATAGCCTAATAGTTAGGGTTTCAACCTACATTTTAACAATACCTCCTGTATGTTTTAATTAAAGCAATTAAAATATCAGTTACTAGTTAGAAAATATCGTAAAAATAGCGTTATAAAACTATAATAGCCTTATAACTATGATGGAAATCATAGTTATAAGGCTATTATAGTTTTCGTTCGTGTAGTGGATAGAAAAGCTAGCTACGCTCTTACCATCTTTTTTTTAATTCACTTTATTGCACAACCAAAAAAACAGTAGCCAATCTCCTGACGTGCGAGAAGAACGTGAGAGTGTGGCCAAAAATAAAAGTTACACAAAAAATATATCTATACATTTATATATATATATATATGTATAAAATTTATGGACAAAGATGTAGGGACATTTATATTCGAAGATGTATTCATAATTTAAAGAAAATGTTTGTAACGATAGAAACAAAATAACCGATTAAATCACATGACAGTGATAAAAACCAAGGATGGACATTGTTAGTTTCGCAAAGTCGCGCTGGTACTAAGATGTAATAGAAGTATTTCCCAGATAACCCCTTGCCTCTCAATAACATAGGAAAGATAGTACGACAGCTCTTAGACTGTAACTGGATATTATGAGAAATATGAATTTTTGTTACCCAAACTTGGCAACAGCCACGATGATTGCGCGCCATTAACCATGGTATTTTAAGGTGCAATTCTTAATCATAAAGCTTCATAACTCTTTATAAGAGAAAAATATGATGATTCCTAATTGACGTAAAATATTATAAAAATGGCACATAAGAATTAAATTAAACCTGTTGGTGACCCAAGTCATTATTTCCAGTTAGTGTTGATAGCCTAGTGGTATGGACTTCGGTTTCCCTTTCGGACCGAGGGGGACCGAGCTCGAACCCCGGCTCGCACTTCTAACTTTTCAATGTTATGCACGTTTTAAGCAATTAAATTTCACAATATCGCTGAAGGAAAACATCGCGTGGAAACCTGCAAGCCTAAGAGTTCTCCATAAAGTTCTTAAGGCGTTTGAAATCCACCAATGCGGACTAGGCTAGCCTTTAGATGATGAATACTAACAATCAGTGAGTCAGTCTAGAATATAATACGCTTAGATCACAATCAAAGTTAATTTAGAAGCAATAACATTGAGAAACCGTGTTCAAAATTTTGTTGAACAAAAAATTTATAGGTATAACAACAGAGACGTTTGATTATATTAGCATAAAAATTTGTATCTTGATGAATCTTAAGCACTTTTAAATGGGTTTCACGTTAAAAATGGAAAATGCGCGCTTTGGCCTTTAAATTGTTACTCAGAAACAATCAATATAAAGCTAGATACAAAAAGGCGTACGAACGCTTTAAAGGTGCGTTTCAGCAATGCATGTTGGACACAAATACGAGTATGTTCAACTAGATTCTACACCTCGCGTCGACATTACAATTACTTAGGATATCAGAAGAACTAAAGTTATTATAATAAGTTTTTAAATAATTAATTGACTATACACTTAATGGGATTTATGGGATACTAATTTTTAAACTCATATTTATCTAAATAGAACTATATTTACAGTACTTTACAACTCTTGTAAAACGGTCCTATATGTTTGACGTAACGAAATTATACAGTTATATTTTATTCAGTAAGCCAACGTTGATACAACAACGATATTATAATCGGTTGACCCTTAGGTATTTAAAATAAACGCGGTATACCGTTTTTTGAGATTAAATAATAGATTAGATAATAAACAGAATAATAGATTAGATCACAAATGAAAACCTAACCCACCGATTTTTTTTTAAGATTTAATCTTTAAACAGCATAAATTTTCATAAAACGATTTTAAATTTTAAATTATAAGGCCCTGAAAGACAAACTTGCGAATGTAGAATTAGCTCAATCAACTAAGCTTATAAAAAAAAATATTTCACTTTACGTAACTTTTCCAACAGGTTGCCAATTAGTATGTATATATATTTTACGTCAGTTTCAGTCATTAATTATTGTCAATCCATTACCAGCCCACTGCAAGGCACGGGTCTACTCTCTGCATTGGTCTAGGCCGAAGTCCAAGTAGGGCCAAGTGCGGATCGGTAGACACGAAGTCTCGCCTTTGAGAACATTATGGATAAATCTCATTTCAGTTTACTCACATATCTCCTATAAGGTGCGTGTCGAGGATCGGACTTGGTCTCTCCGAGCTCATTTTGTGTATAAGATAATATGAGTTAAGGTAAGAAACAGGTGGGCTGGTCGCAAGCACGAACTCCACCTTAAAAATAACTCCACAGCTGTAAGATTCATCAAAAATCGATTACTTACAACAAATTGCAGTTTAACAACCGGCCACGGAGGCTTTTGCGACTTCAGATCGTGCACTCCAGTTCATTTTATGCGTTTTATTTTAATGTCTTCTCGAAAACAATAATGTTATACGAATTAGATGCCTTTGGAACGGATTGCATTATTTTAATTAAATAAATAATATTTTTTAAGGATCAGATTTACACTGTGTTATGTTTAGTTTAGTTGGGGTCTTACGGTGCTTGAATGGCGATCCCGCACCGGTAAACGCAGCGTAGGTCGGGCCCCAACGAGGTGGACAGATAACATCAGGCGAGTCGCTGGGAGACGCTGGAGGCTGGCCCAGGACCGTGTATTGTTGAACTCCCTACAAAAGACCTATTTCCAGCTCTGGACGTCGATTGGTTGAAATGATGATGATGATGATGTTTAGTTATCTATAAGTCTCTAGCGCAGTATAGTATATATACAGCAGCTGAGAAATATAGTTGACTTTTTGACAGTTGTTTCATAGCAAATCTAAACTAGGTTTGTTGTAGGCTCTTCTCAGACGGGCGCGTTTAGAACCCAATTATGTTAGGTTTAAGTCGGCTAATTATGTTATCACCATCACTTCAAAATAATGTAAACATATAAGTATGTATCAACGCCTCATAATTGCCTTCGATAGCCTGCATTAAAAAGAATTTTTGAATTTGAGACAGTTTATTAATCCCAGAGAAGCGACGTGCTTACGTCGTCTGACCAGAGAAAATAATATGAAGAACATATCCGAAAAATATCTATTTTACTGGTACGATTTTGATTATTGGGTGGATCAACTTTTCCTTGCCAAATGTTGTCCCTAGCAGTTTTTTTTCAAAAAAACTTTTATTTAATAAAAACTTTACAATTTTTTTGGCAATTTAATAAAATAAACGCCGTAGTCACACTGACAACAAACAGATAATGTATTATTTTATCAAATGAAAATAGGTCACCTAGGAGGAAATAATAGCCTCTTATACAAATTTCGGTTGTCCCTAACGGTCAGTGACTATGGATTCGATCGCTTGCTCAAAAAATCTCCAGGGCCGGCCGAATTTTAACGCAAGTATGATATAAAACAAACTTTCGTGTTTTATAATATATTTAAATATTCCCAAATATCATATGATTCTTATTTTTAATTTTAAGTCAAATATGCTTTTACCGTAAAATTAGCTTCCGCTGGGTAACTGTATCAAATATAACTAACGGAAGCAAGACAGAGCCAACGTCTGGATAAGCCAATAGGAAACAAATCTAAATATCATGCTATTGTGATCGCCGCTATTCTTACTTTGTATTTGGTAGGCTATTTCAAGTGCAAGTCTCAAATCGGTAGAGTGCATTAATTGTTGATTCGCTGGGCAACCACAAAAATAGAGAAAGTTTCAATCGTTTTCGTTATTATTTTATGCTTATTACATAGTAATATGTATACTGAATAATCTACCATAAAATTATTCATTCGGATTTTATTAGTTTAGGTATCAAAAAAATAATTAAACTGTTAAAAGTCTCATGAGTAACCGTTCTACCGGGTCACTAACGTGGTGATCCAAGAGACAAATTTGGTAACCCAGAAGACTACTACTACTGTCTTAACCTTTTAAACTGATACTCTAGAGGTCTAGGGTTTTTGTCGCTATAGATTAGGATTAAAATAAAATAAAAAAAAGTTACTTTCCCACGCTTATAAAGCTTGTTTATTACTCTCTGACTGAAAATATTTTTTAACTCTTTATGCAAAAACTTTGAACTTTATAACTGATTCTTCAATCCATGATGTCTCTTGTCTAACTATGTTGTCCCCAAAATCTTCAGTACTGATTCAACTTTTCTAGTTCGCTGTTTATGACAATTACTGTTATGTTTTTATAAATGAAAACTTGCAGTAAAATATTATTTTTTTTAGATTCTATTCCATATACCAAATACCTTGGCCTAAGTATATGTATAGATCTAAGTGGATTTGGTATAGCTGGTATAAAATAACGAATTTGTTCACCTTTAACTAAATAAAAATGAACGTTAACATAACAAAGCTATCAGGCACATAAATATATGTAATAAAAACTGCACTTGACAAAAATAGATAGACAATCATCTGCACAAAAACATACGATAAGATAATTAAATTAATTAATAAATAATCTAAATTAAAATGAATTCCAGATATCTTCATAACTTATGCGAGGGAAACGCAATTAATCGATTATATCGATAATTAAAAAGATCGATTTAATTTTTAATTCAACCGAAATGTCACCGGTATCGTTTCGCTAATGATGTGCAATTATCGCTGTAGTAATTAACAGGTGAATTGGTTAACTCGATTAATTAAATTGATTCGGATTTTTATTAATGGAATAGCAGCTGCCAGCCACTTTGTCCTCGAATCCTATGCTTTACTAGCTGTCGTCCGCAACTTCGCCCGCGTTGTTTTCTGATTTTTGAAAATTTTCTGGAATAAAATGTATTCTATAATCTACTTCTAGATGCAAACTATTTGTATGCAAATATTATCGATGCTAATATATATTTCCGTGCGGAATTTTGCTAAGATCGGTTTAGCTGTGAAGCCATGCGAAAGAAAGAAACGCTAGTTTTAAATCATCCGGGAACGTTACGCTGACGCTTTTTCTAGATAGAAGTATCTTATTTCCGTCTGCTAGATAAAAACTACCTGTTTTCAAAATTGAATCATGATCGACCCCATGTTTAAGCATTAAAAAATAAATAAATAAACTAAGGCATTTAAGAAGCTTTTATTATCATAAATACAGTAATAATCTCCCTAGACGAACGCTGAAGGTCGAGTGAAAGCTGTGGTCTATCTATGGTGGTGTGGCTTATATTTGGGAGGACCGGCTTCGATCGCGGTAGGCGCAATTTATAATTTCCGAATTTTCTCAGTGTTGGTAGGAGACTTGGGCCGTTGATAGTTATGATGATACCGACAAAGGCGTGCTGCGCAGCAACGGAATAGGGGTAGGAGTGAAATGCAACTGCCATACCCCTAACAGGTTAGCCCGCTACCATCTTAGATTTCACTACTTATGACCAGATGAGATTGCAGTTAAGGGCTAAGTTATAGTTTAATTATTGATAATGTTACAATTAAACTTTTAACTAAACTAATTACTGTAAAGATCATGTACACATGGAATGCTAAGAATGCTTGCTGCATTTTTAGACAGCCAGGCTAATTCTTTGCGCAAAAAATGAGCTAAAAAATGAGCCAGAATTTAAACTATTGTGAGTAAAGTTTATTTTTACTGTTTAATAGACGGCTGAACTCACGTGATTATTCGTCACAGTTAATGTAAGTATATTTTTAATGTTTAATAGAGTGAGCTGATTTTTCGTCATAGTTAAAGTATGTCGTACCGCGTCGCGCGAACAAGCTCATGTCAGGAGCCTCAAATGGGTTCGAACTAGTCGGACAGTCTCACGATAATTTAGCGTGAGTTTAGCCATCTACAAAAACAAAAAACCTGTATTGGAATTGAAAACCCCGATAGCACAGTGACCCCTTTTTGACTAACCTTGTAGATATTCATCCTTATACGGGTTCTTGTAAGGGTTCCTAATTTCCTTTTGAAGTGCGAAACGTCTGGAACACTCGTTCCCCTGACCTCTAAACTCTCAAAACACCGTAGAGCTTCTGGAATCGCCTTATTCACTTTCCTCCCTTGACACTGTCAAGGTTAAAGCTATCAACTGTATATTTTCCGAAAAAACGTTACAAGTTTGAGCAATTTCGCAGACCTTTTAAGGATTCCGTATCAAATGGTGTTCCGAAATTCTTGAAACCCGTGACTCACGGTTTTTCTGTATTCATTATATTAGTGTTTGAATTTGTATGGTACCGTTCCATCTTTTTTTAATTGAAATTTCACTACAAGTTAGCTTGCAATTTTACTGGTAAGTGATGAGATGCAGTTATATTAAATCCATACTCCTAATCCTTTTCTACGCGAAATCAACGTCTCTGGCGCAACGGTGAGCGCTGTGAATTTAAGTGGAAGGTCCCGAGTTAGATTCCTAGCAGGGGCAATTTGGGAATTTATAATTTCCAAATTTTCTCTGGTCTGGTCTGGTGGAAGACTTTGGTCGTGGCTAGTCACCCTAGCGACAAAGATGATAAGTATTGGGTACTTTACTCCCTATCAGGTAAGCCCGCTACCATCTTAGACTGCATCATCACTTACCAGGTAAGATTGCAGTCAAGGGCTAACTTGTAGTTGAAAAACAAATAAAAAAAATCATACCAGAACGCTATTTCGCTTAGCGGCACGTCTTTGTCATTGGTAATTAGGGCTGAAAACATACAAAAACAGAGGTTCAAATGTGCTTTTGCAAAAGTCTATTGTATCTCTGCGGTAAATCAAAGACCAAAATCTATACAGGTTAGCCCGCTACCATCTTAGACTGGTCAACATTTACATACAAATACAAATTAAAAAGAGAGACAAATTATCAAAACTGAGGTGTTTTGGGACATTAATAAGTGAAGCGCAAAAGTGCATATGAGCCATTTTATAATCTGATAGTTTCGTTTCGCTGTGGCCTTTTGAGCCTTATTTTAGACAAGTTGGAGACTTAGCGTCTGATGACGTCAGATCAGAACAAAGTTGTCACCACCCCTCCCCTTCAAACTGGCTAAGGGAGTATACTTAATGGAGAACGGGAGAAGGAGCTAGGAGCTTTTTCTATCATCTCTTGCGATCACCTTTAGTCCAGCAGTGGGGTGTTTTTTGCACAATTTTTTACAACAATTTACACAAACACACACGCATACAAACACGCGGACACCCACACACCAATCAAATGGACCTACGCACCCGCCTCAAAAACTTATATCATTCTTTTTTTTTTTGTTGTTTTTTTTCCCTTATACAATTTTGCCTGTTAATTTGTCCATAGATATAGGTAAGACACTGCCTCCTTTAACACAGTTTAAACTACCGCAGGAGACAGGGTCACACTAATGAAATATAGTATACTTTTTTCTGTACCGTATTGGAGACAAATACCAAAATGACATTCAAGTTGCATTCGGGGAATTGGCACTGAAAATCACGTCATGCATGACGGATTTTAAACAGACTGCAAATCCTTAGGTCGCGTCGGCTCGGTTTCTTTGAACCAATCTACAGCTCCACTGACGACCTCCATAAATTGCGAGGACCAAATGAATGTTCATCGAAACCAACTTCAATTCATTGCTATAAGAAAAAAATCCAAGCGAAAAAATGCTTTAAGTATATCCATTAACGCCTATATGGCATTTGAGGCGTGGCGATCGTAAAATTGTTCTTTTGGTGTTGAGAATATACAGGGCAACGTTGGTGCGAAGTTTTGTTGTGTAATACGAGATAAAGTGGGGATATTAGAGTGAGTCACGACATGCCGCTGAGATGCTAAGGGTATTTTTAGGCTTCCTAAGTATTAAGGCTGACATTTATTGTTTATAGTTTAGAAGTCATTTGTGGGATTGAGTATACGCTTTAATAATAAAATTCCTAAGTTAATTGTGGACCTACCAATGCTTAAAGAATATTTTAAAATACATTTATTACAGCGAGGTCCTATAGGTACAATGGATGAATTTTCTAATGGCAATGTTACTTGGAAGCATTCGGCTCCGCTTTCATCTCTCACAAGATAGAAAAATGTTAGAATGAAGAATGTAAATTGTAAACAGTTGATGTTAAAAAAGAGCAACTGCTGAGTTTCTTGCCGGCGTCTTCTTAGTAGAATCTGCCTTCCGAACCGATGGTGGTGGTGGTAGTCACTACGAACAGACAGACTTGACGCTTCAAAATTGGTTATATTAGGCCTACTTGAAATAAAGGAAATTGAATTTATGTTGGAAGGTTTAGGCCGTGGCTAGTTACAACCCTACCGACAGAGACGTGCCGCTAAGCGATTTAGCGTTCCGGTACGATGTCGCGTAAAAATCAATAGGGATATGACTATAACTCCCTATCAGGTTAGCCCGCTACCATCTTAGACTGGGCTAACTTAGTACACAGCACATAGTTGACGTCAGAAGTTTTAAATGTTGCAAGCAACACCTATGCTCGTCGCGTCAGTTGGTGCATATGTTTTACCTTTTTTATCTACACTTGTGTGATTTTGAGAAATCCAATATGAGTGGGCATTCTAGCAGTCATAAAACGACTTGATAGCGATCCCCAAAACGGCTCTCGACAAAATTGGGCTTTAACTAAAGAAGACATATCGTCTCCAAGATTTTTTAATGATAGGGGCCAACAGTTATGTTCAATTTGGGCCCGTATAATAAAAGTTGACCTGGCATATGCGGCTAATGATTCTAATGGAGCTGACTCTTGACCCACGCTTGTTAGGAGAGCAATACTTTCGACCTGGTTTGGACTTATAGCGGTAGTGGATACAATGTCTATCTATAACAGCCCACTGCTGGGCAGGTGGTTTGGATGATTAGATTATGCATTAGATGGTAGTAATAGAACAGAGGACGCTGCTGCCTGTTTTATAAATGATTTCTGTAATAAATGACTTCTAGTAGTAGGAGTAGATGTAATGTAGATGACACTAGTTTGTATCGTCGGACGAAGATCGCGGGCAAAGCTAGTCATCGCACCGGAACGCAAAATCGCTTAGCGGCACGTTTTTATTTGGTAATTAGCCACGGCCGAAACCTTCCACCAGACCAGACCAGAGAAATTATAAATTCAAAATGCATTTATTTCAAGTAGGCCTAATATAAGCAATTTTGAAGCGTCAATTCTGCCTGTTTGTTGTGACTCTACCGCCTGTTCGGAAGGCAGATTTTACTAAGAAGACTAGCAACCAATCAACATGATTTTTGGCATAGAGTTAGTTGAAAAGACGGAGAGTAGCATAGTCTACTTTTTATCCCAGAAAAACAATCGACTCCCACGGAATCGACTCCCACGGAAGTCGATTGTTTTTCTGGGATAAACAGTAGAATATGCTACTCTCCGTCTTTTCAACTAACTCTATGCCAAAAATCATGTTGATTGGTTGCTAAATTTAGGCGTAGAGAAAGGACAAACAAGCAAATAAATAAACAAACACTATTTCGCTTTTATTTTCCTTTCACATGATAGTCGACTCTTCTCCGTGTAATTACCAAGTATATTGACCACTGTGACTTTCATAATTGAAGTTTATCATTGCTTGAATGCTAACATTTAACGCGAATACCAGTGCTATTTTAAACACTTCCAGCGATCGCGTGACCGTGTCCCAATATTATAATCAACCAGATAATATCAAGCAATCACAATATAGGTCTTAAATATATGCTGTTAAAGTTCAAAATGTTGGTAAATTAATATTTAGCGCATCGGGAGTGTTGGCTGGTAGATTAAAACAATTACAGGAAGCGCACGGGTGTTGATAATCGGCCTCTCAATTGAGATTGATTAAAACCACTATTTTTGATGCGTACAAATTAATCTTTCTATTTTCGGACCAATTTGATGAATTGTTGAACTCATTGCGAAATGGTGCAATTTTCATTCGGCAATCGTGGTAGAATGTGACAAATTATGCGTATTATCATAGCAGCAATTCTCAAGTTACAGTTTTATTATATGCGTTTTAAGCAATTGAATCACTTTCTTTAACGGCCCAGGAAAATGTTGTGAGGAAACCTGCATGCCTGAGAGCTCTTAATAATGTTCTCAAAGGTGAAGTCTATAAATCGGAACTTTGCCAGCGTGATGGACTACGGTCTAAACCCTTCTTTATTGTGCGAGGAGACCAGCAGAGGATTGTTAAAAAAGGGTTTTTTGCTGGCTATAATCGAAACTATACTTTTAATAATTCTAAAAAAAACTTGTGAACAATATTATCATAATTTATATACCTACTGCTGACAGCAAGAGAGACAGAAATCAAGCCTTTACAGCGGGAATGGCTAAAGTTAAATTATTTTTAATAAATTACCAAATCATGTTAAGAAACGCGATTTCACACAATTTAAAAAATACCTGCGTCAATATTGTTCGGACCATTGTTTTTGCTCAATAAAAGAATATTTACAAACATAAAATTATCTATGCTTCTAATTGTAGCCGAAGTTTCTTCTTCTTTAATTTTAAATATTTTCACGTCGGTAACGACAAAACATGAATGTAATAATATTATATTATTAAGATCTGTATCTACAGATACCATGTACTGTCTTTATCATGTTTTTCTAAATAGAATTTGATTGATTGATTGAATGATTGCATTAGTGATGGTAGTGAGCTCCCGGAATACTGGACACAGATAACAAAGTATTAATTTGTTTTCTGTAAAATATAATAATTATTAAGTAATAATTAATTTGGTGGTGTAAAATAAAAGTTTATTCATTAATTCATTCGAAATTCTAACAGTCGTTTCGTTTTAAATCAAGGAAAGAATTAGGAACAATAAACATAAAATTTAAGTTGTTATGCTTGGCCAAAATAGGAGAATCCTTAATAGAGAATAATAAATTTTCCTTGTAATTTTTACTATCTTCAATGATTTATGCTCCACACCAAACAGATTTTCAGCAATGTACCTACTCTCTATTCTCTATTTTTTTACACCAATTAATTTGGCTTATGTAAGTATTGTGTAACATTGCATGCCGAATTACTGGCAATACACTGTACCCTAAACCAATAAGTAACAGCTTATTGACTTGATTTATTACGCACTTTCCACTCCCACCTCGGAGTACTCTCAAGATAATATGTGACTTTAGAATGAGAGTAACCTAAGTTCTGGACACTGGTAAAGTGTTTGTGAAAAACATGAAAACATGGTAAAAAACGCGAAGAAGACAAAGCCAGCCAGCCAGGTGTATTGCGAGCTGTGTGTGCCTTGAATTCAATGCATTTTAAGTAGACATTTGACAATTATTTTTAACTTTGATTTAAAATCATGTTGAAAAATTATTCTTAGCTTCAATTTAAAATCATCATTTAAATCGATCGATAGATAAAGCACAATTGCATTGTGGGGATCGAATACCGGAAAACGTCACAAAAAGTGTCACTGTGTAGTTTTTATGTAAACGTGACCACACGTACCGTCACAAAAAGCATCAAGAAAAAGGAAAGCACGTTATAGCTGAAATGATCCGTAATTGAGTTCAATATAAGCAATTAGGGAATAAAAAGTAAAGTACCGTTAGAAAGCGCCCGCATATAATGAAATATTTACGTGCGATCATTTTGTTCTTCAAAATACTTACTTGTAGTTAGGTTCGTGTTCTTATATAAATTGAGCACAAAAAATATACTGTAGCTCTTCATCTGCGTATAAATTTCGTTTTCTGGGCGTTATAATCTACAGATAAACACCCAGACTTTGAAAGCCTTCAAGTTCATTATACAAACATTTCCAGCTATGGGAACCCACAGACTTGAACTGATAAAAATGTTGCTTAGGTATACGAGTTATTTATCCATACCAAATTTGAACAATATAGATTCAGTCATTTACAGACGTGGAATTAGATTTTTTTTTTTGTAAAAAGCATTTTATGTCACTGTAATTTGTTTTTTGTTCGTTATTTTTTGCTTCTGTGTCATTTTCCTTTGTGTTGTTGGCTTATACTTTGTCGGATATAATTGTTATTTATTTTATTTTTAATTTGTTATTCGTGTATTTCATATGACTTTTGCTAGTGTATAACCAAACCCTACGCCGTGTTTTTTATGCTTTAGGTTCCCTGGCAGAGATTGCTTTTCGACGATAAGGCCGGCCATAGTACCTGTGTGTTATACAACGAATGAAAGATAATCGAACTAATACTTCATATGCTTTAGAAGTACAAGAACAAAGTTACTTAGTAAACCACAGATATTGTTTTTACTGAAGGAAATCAGATACAGTCCTAATATCACATGCGAAATAAAAATCAAGTTACTAAACTGTCACTTTATTAGGTACGTAGCGCGAAGTCGCGTTTACCTAGTATTCGCATGTCGGTCTTTTATTTATTTTTATTTATTTTATTTATACACTTTATTTGTACAACACAAATAGGAACACACTTATATACAATAGGGTTGTCATAAATAAGAACTTAGAATGTTTAGAATTAATTTGTATGAAAAAATAAATATGCTTCGTTCGTTTTGAATATTCGTATGAAATTTACTTATGCGCTCTTTAACAGTATTTCGTTATTCCGTTACTCTTTTTATATCGTGTTTTTTATTTATAATTTCCTTGTGCTGTATCCTTTTTCATTTCATGACACGTAAACGCTTCGTAATTGATTTTAATTAATTAAGATGTTGCTTTATTATTTATCTACTAATGTAACGTTTTAAATACTGTTTGAATGATTGATTTATTGAAGTATTGATTGCTCACACCAAAAAGATAAAGTACAAAATGAAAACAACAGATATAAGAACTTTAACTAGAAATTGAGGCGTGCAAAGCCGGTATTAACTTGGTTTATAATGTATAATGTTTTTTAAGTGTCAACCACGTACAGGAATACGCAGCGTTGGTCTACCAACTGTCCACCTAGTGGGGGGTCTACCCCCCACTAGGTGGACAGACGACATCAAACGCGTCGCAGGGAGTCGTTTACGCAAGCGGCATAAGACAACTATGAATTTCTACAAAATACCAAAGAAATCTAAAGGTTTCCATACACGAAGCGATCGGTCGCTTACAATGGTTGCAACGGCTTCCAATACGCAGCGTTGGTAGGCCCCCCACTAGGTGGACATACGACATCAAACGCGTCGCAGAAAGTCGTTGACACAAGTGACATAAGACTAATATGAATTTCTATAAAGTACGTAACTAATCTAAAGGTTTCCATACACGGAGCAATTCGTCGCATGCGAAATATGGTGCCCCTTATAATAAATGGACAAAACGCACATCTCTATGGAAAGGTCCAAGGTCCAATGTGAAAACGGTGAATTAGAGAGAATTAGAAAACGGTGTCGACCAAAGGTGAAAAGGTGGGCAGATGAAATTGAGAGTGCGGCTGGCGAGAACTGGCTTGAAAGAGCGCTTAACAGAGCTGAGTGGCAGAAAATGGAGGAGGCCTTTACCCACAAGGGGTCCTTGGTTTCATAACTCAATTTGTAAAAAAAATTATCTAACGTAACAAATTTGCAAAAGCCTATATTCTTATCTATTTTAATATTTATTATGTTTTTTTTGTTTATATTTTCAATCAAGGAATAATAAAAGTCTTTTTTATTTATCTATTTATTTACTTAAATCAAAGACAATTTCAGAGATTACATGCAATTATTTTTATAGAATTAATTGTCGGACCAACCAGATGCCCCACCTAGTGGTAAGTGAAGAACCATCGCCTATAAGCGGAACAATACTCCGCAGGGCGCTATAACGTGTCCATCAACCTAACGCCTGTTAAGCCTCATTTGCCTGTAAATGCACTGGCAACCACTGCTTTCAGACCCGAACACAGTATTAATCTATATATATAATATAGATAAATAACCAGAAGAAAAGCAGTGAAAACCTGATACTAAGAAAAGAACGTTCAGTTTTGTTAAATAAGTTAAATACCTTTTCTCTTTCTTTTCAAAGTAGCAGGGAAAAATATGAGAGTGAAATCCAAACCTTAAATGATGTTATTCAACAGCTGAAAGACTCACTTAAAACTATGACTATTAAATATGAGCTGTCAAAAAAGCAGATTGATGAACAAATTCTGGCAGCTGATGAGTTGTTAGCTCTAGGTACCTACAATATGGCTCGTTTTGAGTCATTGGCAAATAAATGTCAATGTTCTCAAGATATACCTACGGCTAACCTAGACTTAAGTAGTAGTATTTTGTCCTCTAATAAGCTAGAGACCTGCCAAGAGCAGTGTGAAAGTATTATTCCTGTCACTACATCCTTAGATTATAATTTATCAAGTAAGCATAAAAAACACACTTTAGTAATTTCAGACAAGCTAGGTAAAGGTTTTGGTCCTATTATGAACTGTTACCTAGATCACTCAGTGACTAATAGATGTTCACCGGGGGCTAATTTAGACTATCTTATTGATAGTTTGAACATAGACAGTTTAGATGTAAATAAAAATGTTATATTTTTGTTAGGAGACAGCTTAAATGTAAAAAAGACACAAATTATAAGATGTGTAGAAAAATTGCTGGCTTTGCATGAAAAATCTAAATGTAGATTTGTTATGTGTGCCTTTCCGTACTGTGGCACACTTAGTTCTAAGCGAAATAAGCAAATTTATAATTTAAATTTATTAATTTATAACTTGACATGCCGTCATAGTGAGGCAGTTTTTTATTTTGATGTGAATAAATTTATTTTACCACTGTTATTGACTAGGGATACTTTTTATCTGTCAAAAAAATGTAAGCAACATATAGCCTCATTATTAGCTTACAATTTAAATGATACAGTTACAAGTGTTGTAACTAAGTCTATTGACAACTTTACAAATTGTACTTTAGGTACCAATATTTCTGATAATGACCCAAGTACTTGTTCAAGTACTAAGAAAATTTCTTATAATTATTTAAACTAGATAGCCAGACAACGGAGAAGCTCTCCAATATGAACATTGTACATCAAAATATACAGAGCTTAACCGGCAAAGAAATTGAAATAGAACTGTTTGTGGAAAAACTCAATATACACATTCTGTGTATTACTGAGCATTGGCTCACTGGTGCACATCCAGCAGTTATCTTAAGGAATTTCAAAATGTCAAGTGTGTTCTTCAGAAGGACTGCAATTCATGGTGGGTCCTTAATTTTTGTACACAATAATATAACTTGTAAGGAGCGAAAAGACATAGTTAGTCTTTCTGTTGAACGCACTGTAGAACTATCTTGTGTGGAGCTGGAGCGATTTATAATAGTGTGTGTATATCGTCCCCCCTCAGGTGATTTTAGCCTTTTTGAGGATGTAATGGAAGATGTGCTTAAGCGATTGTCTGTATCCACAAAAAAAGCAATAGTATGCGGGGATTTTAATGTTGATATTTTACTTAGTAATGCAACTACGACTAGGTTGCTAAACTTATTTAAATGTTTTAATTTAAATTATGCTTTTAGTGAACCTACTAGAATCACAGCAACCTCAGCATCGTGTTTAGATAATATTTTTCTCAACTGTGATATCTTAGGTAAATCGATAATAACCAACTTAAGATCAGATCATTGTGGCCAACAAATTACTGTTTTGAATAATATAAACAAAGATAAACATATCGTCAAGTGTAGGCCGATAACTAAGAGCAAATTGACGCGATTCAAAGGTGAAATATCATCCAAAATTCCTGCCCTTGTCTTTAAGAACGGTCATCCTGACAGCATTTATGGTACGCTCTTTAATATTATAGAAAATGAATTTAACAAAATATTCAATTTCAAACATATAGATTTCAATAAAAAAATAAAGTTTAGCGATTGGGCAACTATTGGCATATACAAAAGTAGAGATAATTTGTATGAGCTCTATGGTGAAAAACAATATAACCATACTCCAGCTTTCCTACAACACGTAAAAATGTACTCTAAAACGTTTAAGAACGTTTGCTTTCATGCTAAGTCGCTATACTTTAAGGATAAAATCATAAAATCGGATAACAAAGTACAAACAACCTGGAAAATTGTTAATAATGAAACTGGGAAAGCTAAATCTCGCAACGTAAACTTTGAATTAATTATTAATTATAATAAAGTTACCGCTGACAGTGAGGTTGCAAGTACCTTTGAAAACTTTTTTCAGAGTGTTCCTATTTTGTTGACTGATTCACTTAATTCTTCACCTACTGCAGCTCAGAGTTTATTGAGGAACAACGTTAATGAGTGCAACGTTTTATTTAATTTTAAACATATATCTGCATATGATATAATAAAGAATTTTAAGTTGTTGAAACAGAAAAAAACCGGTGATTTATGGGGTATGTCTGTAATGGTAATATCTAACATTATAGACGTTATTGCCCCTTACTTAGCCATACTTTTTAATGAATGTGTTGATAGAGGTACTTTTCCAAATTTAATGAAACATAGTAAACTTATACCTCTATTTAAATCTGGCAATAAAAACGACATTAACAATTACAGACCCATTTCAATCTTACCAGCTCTTAGTAAGGTCTTTGAAAAAATTATATTAAATCAACTTTTGAATCACTTCAATGTAAATAACTTACTACATCCGGAGCAGTACGGTTTTACTAAAGGTCGTAGCACCACGGATGCAGGCGCTAAACTTTTAAAACATGTGTACGATGCCTGGGAACGTTCGCAGAATGCCATTGGTGTTTTTTGTGATCTATCCAAAGCATTCGATTGTGTCGATCATAAAACCTTGCTTCTTAAACTAGCCCATTATGGTATCAAAAACGTTGCACTAAATTTGGTTGCCTCTTATCTCAGTGACAGAACCCAAAGGGTTTGCATAAAAGACATTAAATCGCAGGGGTCGGCTACGTCAATGGGTGTCCCACAGGGTTCAATCTTGGGTCCCTTTCTATTTTTGGTGTATATAAATGATCTACCACACCATGTCAGTGAAACCTGTGACATTGTACTGTTTGCTGATGATACATCTCTAATTTTTAAAACTGATAGAGGTAGAGACAACTCTGACGATGTAAGCCGTGCTATGTCGCATGTGTCGCACTGGTTTACTGTCAATAATTTACTTTTAAATGCAAAAAAAACTAAGTGTGTGGAATTTATTTTACCAAATGTAAAGAAAGTTAATAAAAATATAATAATAAATGGAGAATCACTAAAAATGGAAGATTCCACAGTTTTTCTGGGCATGACCTTGGATTGTAAGCTTCAGTGGGGTACCCATATAGATACACTAGCAGGTAAACTAAGCTCGGCTGCCTACGCCGTCAGGAAAATTAGACAGATTACTGACGTAGAAACAGCAAGACTTGTTTACTTCGCGTACTTTCATAGTGTGATGTCTTACGGGATCTTATTATGGGGCAAAGCTGCTGATATTGAAACTATATTCATATTGCAGAAAAGAGCTGTACGGTCAATATATAAACTTAAATCACGTGAATCCCTCCGTGAAAAATTTAAAGAAATTGGTATACTTACGGTAGCCTCACAATATATTTATAACAATATAGTATTTGTAAGACAACATATTAGTCTTTATAAACAAAAAGATATAAACAGTCGACTTACAAGAAATGGTCATAAATTAGTGACATCTGCATATCGTCTGCGAAAGGTGCAGAAGTCATTTGTGGGATTGAGTATACGCTTTTATAATATGATTCCTAAGGTAATTTTGGACCTACCAATCCATAAGTTTAAAGAATGTGTTAAAACACATTTATTACAGCGAGGTTATTATACAATTGATGAGTTTCTTAATGACAAGGTTGCTTGGAAGCATCCGGCTCCGCTTTCATCTCTCACAAGATAGAAAAATGAATGTTAAAATATAAAATGTAAATTTTTGATGTTGGAAAAGAGCAACTGCTGAGTTTCTTGCCGGCTTCTTCTCGGTAGAATCTGCCTTCCGAACCGGTGGTAGAGTCACTACACACGGACAGACTTGACGTTTCAAAAGTGCTTGTATTAGGCCTACTTGAAATAAATGAATTTTGAATTTTGAATTTTGAATTTTATATTAAGAAATTTGTGTTAGTTATACCATTTATAAATCAAGAACGGCGGGACCAATTTTTATGATATTTGATTTCAATCAATCGCAGCAATCGATCGCAGCGACCGATTGCACTCGTGCGGACATTCGTTCAGAAGCGATAGGCTGGCAAATCACCAGTCAATGGAGCCCAGTGGACGTCCATCGGAAACACTACGTTCTTTTCTGAACACTATTACAAAATCTTAAGAAAAAACTCTTAAAAGAGTTCTTTAACGTGCTTGTTACATAAAACTGGCTAATTCTTAAATGGCTGGACAGATTTAATACTTTCTTTTTATTGTAATATATGTGTCGAAGAAAAAACATTGTAGTTGATGTAAAGAAATAAAAAATTTGGTAAAACCAAAACGAACAGCAAAACAAAAAAAATTTGGTATCTGAATTGACAGTACAATATTATATTTATTTCAAGACATTTGTGTTTAAAGTCGTACGAAGTTCACCGGGTCATTATTAGTCCGGGTCGCTCAGTAAAAATCTGATGTCATTTCTGCACATCAGATAAATGAAACTTTTTTGAAATAATAATAATACATTTTATTTCATTAACAATCACTTTCATATCTTAATTATTACGCTGCTAATCCCCTTTTAAGCATATAATATACTTGTACCATTAGGTCTCGCTCTTCTCTAACAAAATGTGTAAATACAAATTTTTCTAATTTAGCTGAATATTATTCAGATTTTTTTTCTTGCTTGCATGCAAAATTGTGGAGTGTGTGCGTGTGTTTGGGTGTGCGTGGGAGTGTGTGTTATGTTGTTTTAGTAGGTTCCACCGTCATTGTACAAAGGGTGAATGTGGCTTTAAAGTTATACTTTGTAGGATTACTCTGCTTAGCTTGGCTTCAAAAACCGGCTGTGATATAAAAGAAGCTTAGATTATAATCGGACATAGAAGTTTCTCACAGTTTAGACAGTCACGACGTGGACTAAACTATCAAGCGCCTTATTAAATCAAACCCCAGGAAAAAGGCAAAACGCCAATCAATCTGTTCTTATCGAAGACACAATAACTCATATAGGAAAAACTCGACAATTCATTTGAAAGTCGGTACAGTCGTCTCAATATTTAAACTTTAAACATAAAGTAAACTAAGGAAATGTAAAATTAGTAACATATAAAACCAATCCGATCCTAGAAGCAAGATTTTTCATCTGATGAACACGGTTTCGTTATTAATTTGACTACGATATGGTGATAACAAAAAAACCCGGTTAAGTTTGTTTTCGGCTCTTAAGACTTTTCGCGACTTAACGCGTTTTCAACGCTTCACAAGTGCCTGGGAAAGGTCTACATGAATAGTACATTTTTGAATTAGTTATTTTTGTACTTTCGTATGCATGTTTAAAGATATAACTCTAAAGCAAGTCCTTTTATTTTGCATGATATCAGTACGCTATTAAGTTTGGAAACTAAAAATATACTGCACTAGTACTTCTGAAATTGAATGGTCTTCGTTATGCAAAAGTACTATAACATTTTTAATGAAGTCAAAGTATGATCGAAAATCGCAGTTGACTGTACAATAATTACTCGATACAATAGCGAAGTTGACGTCTGTCGATACATCGAGTTGACAGCTAAATTACAGCCCGCTGGTTAGCAAAAGCTAGCCTTCGTGAGACCTACGATCTCAATTACGATTTTATGAGTTATAAAATTGATGATCTTATATAGAAGCAATGCGTGTTGCATTTGCGTAGTTATCAAATAATTCCAAGATTTCACACTAACGGTATGTTATGTTTGTTTGAAGTAAAACTTCCTTAGGCGCGACTAGGCAGTTACTCGGTTTTTTTCTGACGGAAGTAACGCTTACGTCAGTCGTCTGTGTAGTTTCCGCTATTTAAAAATTAATAATTTGGATTGGTCGTCAGTATACATCATTTACTCCACGCTTCCTGACTTAAAAGCCAGCTAGTGCTAATTCATTTATTTCCAATATTTTCAAACGGACCAATTGTGAATAGCAAAGTGAATAAAAATTCAACAGTTTAAAAAAAAATATTTTAAATTGCGAAGTTTTTTTAAAATCTCTAAATATACTTGTTTATTTGTTACTTTTGTAATAAATAGATTTATAATAAACTTTCTGACGATTGCGTCATTCTATAATATTCAATGATAAGGTTATATCGACATGTGTTGATCTAACCTTTGTCTAACCAAATGATCCTGATTGATCTAACCAAATCTTAACAAATATATTTTCATTTGTTATAAAATGTGAAAGAGATATTAATGAATTTTAAATAGAATATAAAATGAAATAGTGAATATTAAATAGAATGGCGGAGTCCCAGGAACAATCTTTTTTCAATAAATAATAATAAAAGTGCGTTAGGGTAGAAATTAATTATTTGATTTGATAATTTACTATTACATTTTTTTTTAATTTGTATACTACTTAGCCCTTAACTGCGATCTCACCTGCTGGGCTAAGCTGTTAAGGGTATAGAGGTTATATTAAACCTATACCTCAAAAGGTTTCCACACGCCGTCGTACTGGAACGCTAAATCGCTTAGCGGCACGTTTATTCCGGGGTAATTAAATACCTAATTAAAATAACATAGAACATAGAAACATAGAAATCGCAATCAAATCTAATCATTCGTTTTACTTGCTAACCTGTTTACTTGTTTACTATAAATAAATTTCAAGCAGAACACAATAAAATTCATCCGCCTAACGTTTCTAAAATCTTTCGACAGGAATTCATATAAAAACACTTTATGTTTTCTATCAACTTCAAGTTTTTCTATATCCTGGTTTATCTATTTATATTAATCTGTAATTTATAAAGTATCTGGAACACAGCGTGCCACCTGTAACAGTTCATTTTAGCGAATAAAATACCGCAACGTCTTTACTTGAATATGAAAAGCTGTCTACTTGTCAAACTGTCAACCAATGACAAGAAATTGACACTTGACGTAAGAAACAGCATAACTAGAAATGTTGATTATAGAAGAAAAGCTGTAAAAAATAATACCATTGCATCTGGTTCCTCAGTTATTGATTTTATGATTTCTCTATAAAATCTGAGAGCCGTATATGCGCCTAGGATTTTTTTTGTAGACCAGATCAAGAGACATAAATTATTCTATATTTAGAAATTATCAAAACAGTAGTTAGGACATAAAGTACTGTGCTTGCAAAGAAAATTTGTTAAAAGTATATTCATGACAATCACATTAACAAACTGCCATCGGTTAAATCAGTATTATTTTAATATTGTCGACGTTTCGTATCAGAAATATAATCCTTATGTTACATAATTTATATTCTAATTATATTAAATAACATTATCAGTTGGTAGACAAGATAATGTATAGTATATATGTGTTGGAAGTTGAAATAAACTTGTATTTACCCGGGTTTACTTACGCAAGGATTTTTGAAAAATGTCCAAATAATTATGAAATAACCTAAAATAACCAAAGTACCTAACCAGATAGAGTTGGGTAGACCTAGGTGAGTATGGGTAAAATCCGAATTAAAATTTATTTTACTTACTATTTCACTTTACCCAAACATTAGGGTAATAAAACCCGTGTTAACCTAGGTGTACTACAACTTGCAACCGAATAAGGAAAACATTTTGAAGGATGCATAAGTATATTTCAAAAGTTTAAAAAAAAACCCGTGAAAAATTTAAGTGTTTACTTGACAAACCTGCTGCAGTAAATGTTTTTTTTTTAAATTATGCACAATGACGTCCGATTGGCGTATGCAGTGGGTTGCTTTTCGGTCCAAGGCCGTGGATTCGATTCCCACAACTGGAAAATGTTTGTGTGATGAACATTAATGTTTTTCAGTGCCTGGGAGTTTATCTGTATTTTATAACTTTTTATGTATACTATTCATAAAAATATTAATCAATCATCTAAATACTCATAACACACGCTACGCTTACTTTAGGGCTAGACGGCGATGTGTGTATTGTCGTAGTATATTTATTTCCGGGATGAATTTGACAAATTGGAACGGAATGCATCAATGATTAAAATATATGCAAGCCCAATGGGAATGCATAATATTTTAGTTACCTACTGTCGTAATTCTTAGATTATGTTAATGTAGAATTACCAGAACTGAGTAGATTTTGAGCTCAGATGATATTCCGTTACTAAGTGCAGTCTCATGCTTGACCATATTTCCATTTCCTAGCAAGTGATTTGATTGACAATGTAATATTATAACCAATACTAAAATTTTATACCGTACTAATACATACTAAAATGTTTTTAAATGGTCCTCGAAAGTCGAAGTTCGAATCCATGGTTAGGCGAAATTATATCGGTAAGGTATTTTCTATTAAAGAATTCTCAGTACCAGCCTACAGTTAGGAAGTTGGCGGTGTCAGCCGTTGTGCCCCGGAGAGCACTTAAGTTTTTCGTTCCAAAGCTGAATTGGTCAGGAGAGTTCTTAGGTTTGTTTAATTAAAATCGGTCCAAGATGGCCGCTGCCACAAAATATGCGTATCAAACGACTTGACTAATTAAATAAATTTGTTAAATAAATAAATAATAATTAAATATACTACGACAATACACAGATCGTCATCTAATCACAAAGTAAGCGTAGCTTGGGTTATGGGTACTGAGATGCTGATGCTGAGCTGATGAATATTTTTATATGAATATAATACACATAAATACTTATAATATACAGATAAACACCCAGACACTGAAAACCATTCATGTTCATCACACAAACATTTTCCAGTTGTGGGAATCGAACCCACGGCCTTGGACTCAGAAAGCAGGGTCGCTGCCCACTGCGCCACTCGGCCGTCGATTACTTGATTAATTTAAAATACATGATGTGGTGACCATCACAAAATGATAAAATTTGTTTTTCCAAAAATGGGTCGCAAATGAAAGCACTTGACGTGAGGAATAATATAAGACTTCACTATATTAAATGAAATTATAAAAAATAAAATAAAAAAAATAACAAAATCATTTTATTTCAGTTCGGGGACCCATATACAAAATTGAGAGATTAACATAAAATAAATATAAAAGACGCTCAGATTATATTGAACAGGAATCTTTATATATACATTTCTTGTGTGCGTGTGTATGTCACTGAACTCCTCCTAGACGGCTGGACCGATTTGAATGAATTTTTTGGTATACGTTTGGGTGGTACCCAAGGTGGTTTACATTCAGAAATTAGCCCGACAGATGGCGGCTGGGGTCCGATGGTAAATTATAAATTTATAGTTAATGTTATTTATTCTAAGAATTAACTAATACATGACATACGCAATATTATTGCGTACTGTAGTCCCAACGTAGGTGTATTGTAACACCATAAATCAAAGTAACGCCATAGAACACTCCAGCCGAACCAGTTTAATTATGATTTACCGGTACAAGAAATATAATATCTCTTCCATTTTTGTATCCACAATTAATTTCTATCGAGACTGGTATCTCCTTTGTTGGTGCTTAAAAGGTATTAGTGTGGAGGTCGCTGGTATCATTTTAGATACACTAAAGCTAGTTCGGGAGCTGGTGGAAGAAATTTTAAAATGAACCTCTATTTTGTTTCTAAAAATCAGCATCTGTTCACAAACTCCTATGAGTTATAGACTTATTTAAAGTGATTGAAAATGCGGGTCTGAGCTAGCAGCGATTAAATAACCTTGCTGAGGAAAATTTTCCATTTTGTCGTGGTTTTTATTCCTATCTATCCAGCGGAGGGACAGATAAGGTAACTCTTGCCCCGATTGTTGAAATACCTCACCTTCAATCTCACCTAAGTGAGCTTACTAATCGAGTTGATATTTTACTGAATAGCACTTTTTCCAATTGTGTTATAAAGTTCCATTAATTTATTTCATTTATTTTTCTTATTTGTGCAGTTGTTTTACATGTTTTCGTATTGAGTTATTTGAATGAAGGTTAATTATAATTTTACACCACCTATTTATTTTCGCTTATATTGTCCTAATCCTAAGGTAGTCTGACAGATATCGCTACTCGTTTGTTTTGTGTTTAGTTAAGTTAAAAAATAAATATTTTTTGATTGTTTTGAACACACGACTGCTGGTGGCAGGTCAAATAAGGTTAGTGATTTCAGTTTATTTTTAAAGACAGTAAGTTAAGATTAATTGTTAAAAAATAATATCACCGCCGCCTTTTGTATTCTACTCTAATCTTTCTGTTTCTCTTTTATCTTCCTTCGTTTCCCTTTTATGGGTAGTGGTGTACAAATAAAGAGTACAAATTTATAAATAAATAAATGAATTCAACGAGATACCATACTTTTAACGAGATACCATTACTTCAACAAAATATAGAATTATATACCGAAATATTTACCACCAGCTCCGCAACTATGCAATGATTAATGGTACGCCAAGTCAGATTGTTTTGAAAAACATTCTCTGCCCTTTCCTAAGATCATTATAAGCGTGCGATTTATTGTTGTGCCATTTGAATGACAACATTTTTAATCCGTTCTTATTGTTTACCAGATTAAGATACTGATGTGCAGTACGCTAGCTGAGGTATTCAAAATTCATTTATTTCAAGTAGGCCTAATATAAGCACTTTTGAAACGTCAAGTCTGTCTGTGTGTAGTGACTCTACCACCGGTTCGGAAGGCAGATTATACCGAGAAGAAGCCGGCAAGAAACTCAGCTCTGCTAAATGTAGGCAAATACTGAACTGTACACCCTTTCTGTCTAGTGTTACACACAGACATTCTGTTACTATATTAATATAAGATGTACTGTTTGTACTTAACATGAATAAATGTATTTTCTTTCTTTCTTTCTAATGGGAAAGTTAAGAGCGAAGCGCTTTAATCTTAAATTTATTTTAAACCGGGACGTAGAGTCCCAAATTCCCAAATAGACCTAGAATGGAGAATTCACACTGTAAAGGGCCTCTCCTATAAATATAATAAGGCTACAGTGCTGCTATGCAAATTAGTTTCAGCGGATATTAATTTTATAAAACTTTAATAGTTAACATTTTGCATATAATGTTAAATACTATAAAATTACAGTTAGGTATGTTATTCGTGCGATATGTAAAAAAAGAAAATATAAATAAAACCTTTTAAAATTATTTCATAAGGCTTCAAGATTTGCGAAAATTAAATATAATGAATTAATAATCTTTACAATAACTGATTGTCTTATTTTTAGTAGATTTTATATTAATTAATTGTTGAGATAATTATAAAAACACACTTACGTAAAGAAAATCTCTTTTTATTTTGTTTCTTTTTAATTATTTAATCACACTTGTGTTTTTTTTATTATAAAACAAAGTTTACACTAAAAAAATAATGAAATTGTTTACATAAGACAAGTTAGAAACGTGGAGTGTAGATTTGCATACACTTAGAAATGTTGGTAACTGGTAATAATTGAAGAATAAATATTTCAGAAATCAATCAAAGGAACTGGCTGGGAAGCTACGAATAAATAGCAATAATTCTTTTCTCATAAACCAAAATGGGAATCGATAAAAAGATGAGTGGTTACATTAACACTTGCTAAACGCCATTAAACGGTCGATAGCTTTTCGAAAGTGTCAGGAATTTTGAAATGTGAAGCACTACCTTTATTCTTAGCCGTCGTATAGGGTAGCCAACTATCTTGTTATTCTAGGATTTATAGCATCATAACATCAACAGTTTAAATAATATCCTTTTGGGTCCACAGAGTAATGAAAATCTGCGCTCCATTAACTTATTACCATTATCGACTGTAGCCAAAGCACAGGATTTTTATGCTCCCAATTGAGGAGTCCTTTTCGAGTATTCGAATGACGATCATCGGAGTAAAATGAATCTTATTTGGATTAAATTTAACGTCAAATTTTCCTTTAATTCTTTTAGCTTAGACTTTTGATAGAACGTTTCTAAAAAAAACACAAGTACAAGATTTGCGAGTCAAAATGGACCTAGTGCGTCTTGCATTGGGTCCATTTTCTTTGACGATAGATACAGCGTTCGATATGCGAAAACCACTCCTCGATTGCGACCGAGCAAGTCTCTTACTAAACTAAATTGATCCATCGGTTTGTATTTACGTTGATTTTTTTTAGACTAATAATTATTATAACCTATCATGTCAAAGAGTCTACATACATTTATTTATCTCCCTATATTAATTCAAACTATGCGGGGTTAACACAGAGATAAAAATCAGGCATAGTTGGTTAATAATATTAAAAATATTAAAATTTATTTCTATTGCTTTGATGGTAAAAATAGGCTTATTTTTATAAATGTAACCTATTTAATTGTTATTTCTAACCACACAGTGTCCTATATTAAAAAGTTTATATGTGGTATTCTTTTTTCCATACAAATAGAGCTGCCTCTTTTTGCATACGGTACTTATATTCACCATTTAGAGCATGTAATGGATACTTATACCTATAGCTCTTTGGCTGGACAACTAGCTCTACAAAATTGAGTCTTAAAATTATAGTAGGAAGGATTATTTACTTTTGATATAAATATAGTGCTGCATCGTAAACTATTCACAGAGATTTATTCTATTTTGAACTCACTAACATAAATCTTAAGGTTCGTTTTGTGTTCTTGAAATGCTTTATGGACAGTGGTAGTGTCAGCAACATAGTTGCAAATTGTTTATGAGTGAATTTAACTTGCGGTAATGTCTTGTTCGTTTTTATTGTTTGTAGATATATGAGCTCTATTAATTATGGAAGATATTCTGAAGTGGGAGCCTTAATAACTACGTGTTGTCCGTGAGTTTGTCCTTGTTTTTTTTTTGTTTTTAAAAAGAAACAAGCGAGTTCTATGCAAAATTATACCAAGATCGGGCTAGTAGGCGTGTTTGGTAATAAAGGGTTGTTTCCTTAATTCCTGAGGAAAGGCTTCCGGAAAAAAAGTATCTTTTCTATACCCTGGATGTAAGCTAAGGTATGTGCCAAAATTTTGACAAAATCAGTCGAATTAAGTAGTAGTAGATCTTTTTGTTGTACTTAGTAGTAGACTGTAGAGAGACGTGTACTTCGCACAAACATAAAAACACTGCCTAACCTTATGTTAAGTTTTGTAAAGCTTTTTGTGATAGAGTGGCAGAGTCTCACTAAACAAACACCTTTTCATTTTAGGTATAACCGACAGTCCTCTGTGCAGGGCATGCATGGAGGCAGATGGAACACCGACTCACGTACTGCTCCAATGTAGAGGAGTAGCAGAACGCGCAGCATACCTTGGCTCCCCAGCATCACTCTCTGAAGCACTTGGCGACCTGGGCGGCCTGCTAAGCTTCTGGAGTGAGCTCGGCTGGCTGGAGTGACCCAGCGGAGAGCCGTACCTGTGGCACTACGTACAACGGGAGGTTCCGGCCGACCAAGTACGGAGACAAGCATCGAGAGAGTACGAGGACAAATATCGCAATGCTCAAATTTGCCAAGCAGCATCACAGTATTCCGTTCTGATGGGCGTGGTTACCGATGTAATTACGTGCACGTTAGGCTTACCTACATGTCCGGTTAATGGAAACAGGGCAACACTTTGTAGGACGGCTTTCGAGGGGCTTTCAGTCGGTTGGAATCCTCCATAATTTGATTTCTTAAATAAAAGTTCTTTATGACGTCCCTAAAACAAGATTTGCCATTTCAAGGCGAGAGCGTCTAAGAAATAAAAATATTGCATGGCAGTGTACGCAGCGTTTACTTATCCTATAATGTAAACAATATGACGGCCGATTGGCGCAGTGGGCAGCGACCCTGCTTTAGGAGTCCAAGGCCGTGGGTTCGATTCCCACAACTGGAAAATGTTTGTGTGAAGAACATGAATGTTTTTCAGTGTCTGGGTGTTTATATGTATATTATAAGTATTTATATTATTCATAAAAATATTCATCAGTTATATTAGTACCCATAACACAAGCTACGCTTACTTTGGGACTAGATGGCGGTGTGTATATTGTCGTAGTATATTTATTTATTATTTATATTTTCATTACTTTAAGTATTTTTAAAAATAGAATAAAAACAGATGCATTATATATTTTCTTAATTTATGTTTGTTTTTATTACTTTTTTATATTTTAATAATTTATAATAGGTAACACTAAAAAGTAATGATAAGATTGAAAACATAATAAGACAAGAAAAAAATATAAGTTATATATATACGCAGGGGCCCTACGTGTTCAATATAACATTTTTAAGGGCGATGCTGAGGCAGCTTCGACACTGCAGTGCATCAGCAATTTGCGGATGCTCGTGTCGATGATTTCTACGCAATCATGTGCAAACGTGCATCCATGATGTGCAGTCAAGTGAGCAGTATCAACACCATCCAAAGCACATGGGCCAATGAGCTGGATAGCACTTGGGATCGGTGTATATATAAGTTTAAGGACGGACGTACATAGAATAATAGTATTAGTTACTTCATACGTTTTTTACACTTAAAAGTATTAAACATATATATTCATCATTACCACATCAAAAACATAATTTATGTGAATATGGGAAGTTGTCGGCTTCAAAAGAATTGTTATCTAAACTGAACTGAAATTTGTTTATAAGAACATAGCACCTTCTAATAATTTAAATTCAAAACACAATTTTTTCTTTATTCTGTTACAGCAGTGTTTGTTTATTATATATTAATAATTCTTCTGTTCAAATTTAAGAAGTTACAAAAATATAACGTCTTATTTATAAAAAGCAGATTATTTAAAATAAATTGAAGCTTTATGAAGTTCTAGCTAATCTAAAGGGTTTCAATAAATAAACCAAATTTCATGTGTTTTTTTAAACCTCTTAGATACTTTTTCTCAGAAAACTGTTCTCGCGGGATTTTTTATAAAATAAATCGGAGGAGTTCACATACAGCACTGTAATATGACATCTTAAGTATATCTATTCCCTAAAAGCATTACCTTCAAGGATAATTAATCACAGGGCTCCGCCCTAATCCGACGACAACGCCACGCGTCGCGTGGTCGACGTTTACCTAAACAGTTATAATATGGTTATGCGTTCAAATTTAACTTAATATAATAATAATAATAATATCGTTTATTTCTTTCATCAAAATTGCACATATAATGAGTTGACGAACTGGCTACCCTAGCTAGATTTTATCTGTGTTAAGGATAACCAGCCCTCGCCCCCGGAACATACATAGACAGATTGAAATTAAGACATTACTATTATGTAACTTTAATTGTAACTTAAAAGAAAAACAGGAAATAAAAAAATAGTTAGTAAAGTGTGTGTGTGTGTGTGTGTATGTGAGTGTGTATGTGTGTGAGTGTGCGTGTGTGTGTGTGTGTGTGCGTGTTTTTGTGTTATAAAATTATTGGGGTAGGGTTCAAGTAACAATGACAATCAGGTAAATTAAATTAAAGTTTGTAAGAAATCTTCTGTTTCTTCGTAAGATTTACTAAGCAAAAATGATTTTACTTTATTCTTACACTGTAACTTATTACGCAACCTCGCTAAGTACGTGTTGGAGTTGCACACGAAGGGTTCCGTACTAACGACAAATTGAAATACTACATCATCAACATCATCCGCACCTTATTGATCTCCCACCGCTGGGCACAGGCCGCTCCTGGGAGAGACGGTTTTAGAGCATATAGCCACCACGCTGCTCCAATACGGGTTAGTGGGCATATAAATACACATACTGTAAATTTTGACAGTATGTGTATTTATTAAGACACTGATTAAGTCATCATCGTTATCATGATTATTAATTCATTACCAGCTTTATAAATATAATCATATTATTTAAACAAGATTGTATACGATGTTTTGTTATTGCTTTTCTGTTTTATGTACTTTTCGTGGTGTACAATAACAGTAAGTAGGTTCATTAACAAACTTATTTAAAATTCTATTGATGTAAATAAAAATTGCAGATGTTATTTTATTAATTAATTTATTTGCTCTTTTGTTAACAATTAAATCTAGTGCCCGCGTTCTTTGTCTTTGTCTATAACTTAAACTCTGTGTCAAAATGAAGTTGATCTGAAGCTTAGTTAGGGCGTAAAGGAAGAACAAACCAACAGACCAATATACTTTACCTTTTTAACACTATTGTACCAATAGATGAAGTTTAAATAAAAGAATTTATGTAACGTGAAGGCAAGATGTCTTTAATTAATGGAAACTAAAAAAAAATTCTTTCGTCAAATATCTGAACAAAAACCGAATTCGATTATTTTTCTTTTGTACCTAACAGAATACAAGATAAATGACACCAATTACATATTTCTATTTAACAAATTTTCAATTTTTAAAAGCATACTAACTAGCTTTGAGAAAATATAAAAAATCATAAAACTTTTATAAACTTGAACTTTAAAGATATAACACTCATGTTAATTATCATCTCATAAAACAACGATTTACCTCAAAGTTAAATATTACAATAAAAGTTAATATTATACGAACAAAGGAAGCGGGGTAATATTTTACAACAATAAATTATCCGATTGTCACGCAAAACCACGTAATATTTTAACTCATATTAATATATTTCTTTTGCGGTGAGTCACCAACAAACATGGCGGACAGGCGTCATTTTTAATTATAAAGCTTTTCCCATTAATTAAAGCGAGCTATTTATAATAAAACATATTTCGAAAACAATACCTACAAAAATTATGATACACGATACAAGCCAAAGCGGGAATCCGTTGTTTTCGCTAGTATTACGTATACTATGAACGGTGCCGGAATGGCGACCCCGCACCGGTAAGCGCAGCGTAGTTCTGCCCCAAACGAGGTGGACAGATGACATCAGGCGAGTCCTTGGGAGCCGCTGGAGGCAACCGGCCCAGTTTGTGGAACTCCCTAAAAAGACCTATGTCCAACAGTGGACGTCAACTGGTTGAAGCAAGAGTTAGATTAAAGTTAAATAATATCTGCGTAATTCATATCCTTCAGCGTAACACAGGACAGGGTCTTATAAAGCTTGTATCCGCTACGATACTGCAATGCACAATATGGTTGGTTAATGGACTTTTACGATAAGTACGCACCACCAAATAAATGCCAATTGCAATAAACTCCAAGAAGAACCAACGTAGAAGAACCAAGGTCACCGACATAGCTCAAAGGATAAGCAAGTTGAAGTGGCAGTGGGCGGGTCATGTCTGTCGTAGGACCGATGGCCGTTGGGGCAGACGTGTTCTAGAGTGGAGACCGCGAAACGGTAAGCACAGTGTGGGACGACCTCCAGCCCGCTGGACAGATGACCTTAAAAAGGTGGCTGGATCGGTTGGATGAGAAAGGCGGAGGACCGTGTGTGGTGGCGCGCTCTTGGAAAGGCCTATGTTCAGCTGTGGACGCTCGTGGGCTGTTGATGGTGATGACGTAATAAACTCATATCTGTGGAATCTGTGGCCTTAGATTAAATAAAAATAGTCTTATATTATGAAAATTAAGCGTAATTTGCTATACTCCGCGGAAAGCAGGAGAATCTGTATTGTGTAATTAATAATATCTTAATATCTAAATAAATAATTGTTAACAATTATTCATTGTAAAGTCAACATCTTAGGATGCTCCGGTTTCGGAGTGAAACGTGTGTAGTGGGTACATGGCCGAAGATCTGTTTGGTGTGGACTAAACATTACATTACATACATATGCTCCGCGAGAAGCAGCCGCACCAGGAGCAGGATTAACCTTAATTTTCATAATGTATCATGGATTTCCGCAAAGTATCGCCTGCTTCTATCCAATATTTAAAAATAGTCTTGTTGAACTGGCAAAAAAATGAACTTAACTTTTCAAACTATAAAACCTTTAATTTCGATATGTGCCTTTAACTCTACTACGGGTGATATATATTGTGCCTAAACACTGGGTTAAAACGATTTCATAAGCTATTTATATAAAGTAACAGACAGAAGTTTTCGGAATGCCGTTGTTCTTAATCAATCTGTAACTTTAGAACTAAGGTATAGATTGCGTTTAAAATATTTACGTCACATCTCTGTGTCTTAATTAAAGAGCTGACGTTGCTATTTTTGATGATAATATTCCTCTAGTAAACCGGAGGAGTTCATAAGAGTTCTCTATATTTCAATTTTACGTGTTTCAAAACGTTCTCTATAATTTCGTTCGTTGTTTAATCTTTACGTGTTTCAAAACGTTCTCCATAATTTCGTTCAATGTTTAATTTTAACGCCATATAGAAGACGTTGCCGATAATTTTAGGTTCTAATAGAAATTTATATAAAGTAGGTACCTACTATTCTGATGGAGCGAGCAAAACTGAATCCGTGATATATTAGTAAAATAAAGGCTTTCAACGTATACCTCTATTGCTTTGAAGAGAGGGTTTTATATTTATAAGCATTTCTTCAATGTTGGTTGGTGGTATTTAGCAATATGTATTATCCCCATCCCAACTAATATTATAAATGTGAATGTTAGTTTCTTTGTAAAGCTTTCACGCAAAAACTACTGAACCGATCTTCATGAAACTTTTTATACATATTCTTGGAGGTATTAGGAATATAGCATACTTTTCATTGAAAAAAAAATTACGTAAGATAAAAAAATGTAATTACGTAAGATAAAACGCGGGCGAAGCCGCAGGGCACATCTAGTATTATATCAGTGAAATAACCGGGACCGACGGATTAGTGTGCTTTTCGAGGTACCACCGAATTCTTGATAATTCTTGGTCCAATCATCCCAGAATCGAACCCAGGTCTTTGGGATTCGTAGTATTACATGCCGTGCCGTGCATGTAGACCAATGAATCAATTAGGTGAATACTTTCACAATTATTTTATTGCTGGGGTTAACTGGTACACTAAATTCCCAATTTCAATCAAATTCGTCTTGGGTCGTAGGATGAAGTCGATTTTGATTGATTGATTATTTTAGAAACTTCGCTTAGGTACTCTCCTTTGCGATGTTAAAAAAACCACTCCGCAATATAAACTGGTATATAGAGATACAAAGTCGCAATAAACTGTTGATTTCAAGCTAATAGTTGAAAAAAATAATATGGGAACGCTCTAATAATTATTTCTCACCACTTGGTCACAGCGTGTAAGGGCAAAGCTTATTTGTTCATATTTATTTCATTATTGCAGATATCTATTAGTTCTTTAGTTATTAACGGTGTTAGAGGATTTTGCGCCTTCAAACAAATTGAAATTTCATCATCATCAGATCAACCCATTACCGGCCCACTATAAGGCACGGGTCTCCTCCCTCAATAAGAAGGGGTTAAGGCCGTAGTCCACCACGCTGGCCCAGTGCGGATTGGTGGACTCCACACACCTTTGAGGACATTATGTAGAACTCTCAAGCATGCAGGTTTCCTTACAATGTTTTCCTTCACCGTTGAAGCAAGTGATATTTTATTACTTAAAACGCACATAACTTAGAAAAGTGAGAGTTGTGTGCTAGGATTCGAACTCGGCCCCCCGAAAGCGAAGCTCGAGCTCCGACCCAATGCGCTATCAATGCATTTCAAATGTACTTAATTAAAAAAATCTAAGATATTTTACTGTCAACTGTGAAATTGAGTACAACTTTAAAATACAATCTTTAAAATTTAACTTTAAAATACATACATTATTATGTCCAAAGATTCATAATAAGCAAAACACACTTAATCAGGTTCGTACAAAGTTTAGATATAGCGGTTATTTTAAACCCAAAATTGCCCCTAGTGAGTTATACGAAAAAATATTCATAAAACTCAAAATGTCTCTCAAAACCAAACAAAATTAAGAAATTATAAATTTTCAAACTGTCTTCCCATTATAAGACTACCAGTGTGCAAGGGACGTGAAACAAAAAAGTTTATACCTACTCGTATATACAGTAAAAAATTCTCACGTCCTTAATAAAACGCCACTAATCCTTTGTCCGCAAACGTACTACGATTCCTTTGAACTAATTAATATGACACGGTCTAATGTTTTTTTAATAACCGCACCGTGGCAGTCCCATTGCAATTATTCTAATGCATGCCTACGCGTATTATCCAGCAAACATCTAACACCACCAGAATCTCTAAATTTGAGTTTTATTCCCATGTACACAAGTCTTTATAGGACGCAATCATTAATTTGTACTGTATTTAGGTTCCCAATTAATATATCATTTAATCAGACAAATTTCAGCTTTATTACACGGTAATAAAAGATTAGAAAGTGAATATAGATATTGGTATAGTCATACGTGTATCCGAAATGTATTTCGGTTTCTAATTTGTGAAGTAACTTCGTATTTTCTGACTTTTTAGTTATGAATTCAGGTGGATTAATTCGGGGTGTAACAGACTTTCCATTGTTCCAATATGAATGCATTAATGAGATAACTTAATCTAATTAATGTTGTATATTAATGAACTTATTTAGGACAAGCTGGTTCCGGCGATCTCCGGCGATTCCGGCATAATATAGTTTCCCATAAAGACATATTACCATAGATATACAGACAGATAGATACACTATACTTACGATACACTTAATTGCACACAAATTCATTACAAAAAACAAAAAATAAGTAATTTCTCAAAAATTGGTATGCTAAGGCAAAGTTAATTTCTTCCAAACAGAGACTCTTCTCTCTGAATCTCGCGCCGCTACTGTTTACAAATTGTGTTTTTCTCTAAATACACAATTGTAAATAATAGCGGCGCAAGATTTAGACAGTTTTTTTAAATTATAAAACAGTTTAATATTAATTAAAGTTGTTACAATGAATTGCTGATGCGTCTTATGAATAAATAAATAAATAATATACAAAATATACTTCGACAAATATTAAACAAACTATTATATTATACTAGCTGTTGCCCGCGACTTTGTCTGCGTTTGATTTTGTTTTTTGATGTGGCATTCAATTTTGATGTAGTTGTTAAAAAAAATTAAAGAAGTCAGTATCGTTAAGCCTTAAATGAGGGGTTTGCTGCTGTCCGCTGAGTAGTTCTGTCCTCTATCTCCAACCACCTACATCAGATCTACACAAAGTTTGAGCAAAATTAAACACATATTATAACCTCTATATAGTACAAAAATAAATATTTAAATCGGTTATAATTTGTCGGAGTTATGGTTTAAAACCGTCAAACACTTTCATCCCCTCTCCCAAAGGAACTGAGCTTAATGTCGGGATAAGAAGTATATATATATATATATCCTATATTACTTCTAACACTTCCAAGAATATGTGTACAAAGTTTCATGAGGATCGGTTAAATAGTTTTTGCGAGAAAGTGTAACAAACAAACTTACATTGACATTTATAATATTAAGTAGGGAGGATAGGAATAGGGATATTTATATATTTTTTTAAAATTTTCTATTATTGTGTTTTAAAAAACGCTCGTACAACTATTTTAGACTGCAGATTTTTAATGTTTGTAAACCTAAATAATTAAGAATGAAAAGATTTACAACAGTCTAAAATGGAATACTGTACCTCGGATATAAAAAAAACCATGGAACATTCGATACGGTGTGCTGTTTCATCAAAGCTCACTTTAAGGCTTGTTATAATTATCTTTATCGCAGATAATACTTGTGTAATCCCGATTTAACTATTATAAACTCATAACTCATATTTGTAGATATTGTTTGTTAACTCAAACGCTGATTGTGAATCGAATTTTTATTTTACATTTTCATTAAACTAAAGACAAAAAGTTCGATAAAATTAATCTCGTCTCAAACAAAAGAGTTTAACATTCGAAACGAATTGTCGTAAATATATAAATCTCGTGGAACAATGCGATAAACTGAGGCGGAACGTAACGAATGGTCGAAATTGATCGATTATCGACTTGATCAATCGATGAATTGTTTAAAATTTAATACTCGTTTTAATTGGGTATGAGAGCTGTTTGTTCTGTTATCTTAGACCTAATTTAGTACGACTTGGTTTTTTATAACAGTCTCAGGTTCCCGGCCTAAGCAAATTCGGAAATTATAATTCTGAATTTCCTCTGGTCTGGAGGGAGGTTTCAGCCGTGGCTAGTTACCACCCTACTGGCAAAGACATACTGCCCAGCGATTTAGCGTTCCGGCACGATGTCCTGTAGAAACCGATCAGGGCTTCAATATAACTAGTTTGACGGCCGACTGGTGCAGTGGGCAGCTACCCTGCTTTCTGAGTCCATGGCCGTGGGTTTGATTCCCACAACTGGAACATGTTTGTGTGATGAACATGGATGGTTTTCAGTGTCTGGGTGTTAATCTGAATATTATAAGTATTTATATTTATTATTCAAAATAATATTTATCTGTCATCTTAGTACCCAAAACACAACATTACTTTCGGGCTAGATGGAGATGTGTGTATTGTCGTAGTATATTTATGTATTTATTTAGTATCCCATGTTACCGGTAACTATCTTTTACTGCATCATGACTTACCGCCAGGTGAGAATGCAGTCAACTAGTGGAAATAAAAAGTATGAATAGGCATTTTGTACCGTACTTTTAATAAACTAACGTAATGTTTTTAGTGTGAAACTATTACGGCCCACTAACAGGGTCTCCTCTCACAGTGAGTTAAATGAGGGTTAAGGCCGTAGTCCACCACGCCAGATTGGTGGATCAGTACTTAATTATATTAATGCTTAAAATTATCATCATGAAGCTCATTTTATGCCACTCCAATTTCGTAATATAAATAAAACTGAATATTTCCTTAAGACTCATCATGAATAGTTTTCGATATCAAACTCAACGCTGAAGAATCTTCATGAGAATTTAAACGGCAGCTTCTGACGAAAGTAGTCCTCAATATTCTGCTAATATTAGGTGCTTTGCAACATTCCTAATCCATCGATGACCATGTTTCATGCGAATCAATAACAGTAGAATTTAAATGGCTCATTAGTTTTAATACTACAACGTAATGGTACAAAGTTTTATGGATATTTCTATAATTGATAAGTTCCGATGACGATGGGTCAATATCCTCTGTTTGTCATAAAACTAGAAATACAAGAGGAATACTATAAAATATACATATTCTCTACGACTTGACTGCGCTCGGCATCATTTTATAATGTGCTGTAAACTTTAGAGAAACCATAAGTTTCGATATTTTTTACACACATCCCGTTTATAATGTGAAAATATTTATTATTTATTTATCTACATATTATTAATTCATTTTTATTGCATTAATTTAAATTAAAAATGAATAAAACGATCGTAAATATAATTTTATGATATCAATTGTCCAATTTATGGGTGTATTTTTTTAGATTTCTAGATTTGAAGCTGAAATTAATAATAGTATAGGTACCCACTTTAAACAGTTTTTTGTGCTTTATGGTTAATATGCTTATTTAGCAACGTTTCATATGCTCGCCAAAATATGGTCACACCCCTCACTTTCCCATTGATTTCCAAAAGGAGGGCGTAACATTATTATACTTTAATGTTTTTATTTCTTTACCAATATTATTTAACTTTATCTTTATTAAATGTATTTTTTTTTCTTTAACTTAAGATCCATTATCTGTTCGGTTCGTTAACAGTTTTTTAAAGAAGGTTCTATTTTGGTCAGTGTGTATTATTTTTATGAGTTGTTTATAGAATTCTCCATCAATTATGAATCAATTTTAAAATTATTTGATTGTTTAAATGGGCATACACTAAAGGTTTACATTTTACTACAGGGATATATAAGGATATTCCAAGGAAATTCAAATAAATCCTCATATGTTATAGGTGTGCCGAAATCTCTTATATGAAATAAAATCTATGAAGGATTCAAATGTTTGAGTCTACAAGTCGTTAAAGTAGGGTGTTTTTTTGTGTTTGCCGTTTTTAATAGCTATTTATAAGCGTTACTGTTACCAGTTAAATAAATCCAGTAATATTTGAATAATTATAATCAGAGTGCCAAGTGTGAGATTTTCTACCAACGTTTACTTATTCGACAGAGCGCCATCTAGTGACAGTGCAGTTTCCCAGTATCCTTCGATACCGTATAAACCGTAATTAACTTTCACGGGAACGAATAATTTTTTAATATAGGTAGAAAACACACTTGGTACTCAGTTAAATTCCGCCCACGAGATGACGAGACTGGGAAGTTAAAATAATCGTGTTGGTCACCCCAGTAAAGACTGTACCACATCGGGCGGACGGGACGCAATCAGCATGTAAATGACGCTCTCACCGGCCGGCGCAAACGTCGAATATTGATCGGCGCATTATGATAATGTGCATTTTAAATGTTACCGACAGCGACCGATTGACGCACGTCGCGAATGGCGAGTGTGGTGCCGTCTTAATGTTTTTTGTGGTATCGTAAAGAAATGCATAGGTTTAAAATGTTTTTTTTTTTAACTGACTACACGGAAAAGATACTAATGTATTTACCACTTTATATGGATATTTGAAGTCTTATCAATCTCCATCAGTCATAAACGTTGACCTGAGGCAGGGCGAGCCCTCGAAAAAGGCAACCTTAGGTCCTGCTTAAGCTTTGCGCTCGCCTCCATCCCCTGGTGACACTGGTGCAACCCTTGAGGTGATTATCAGCTATGCTCATTCAGAAATAAGTACCAATCCACCCTTGGCCAGTGTTGTGGACTACGACTTAAATTCAAATTCAAATTTATTTATGAAAAGACTTCGTGTACTTCAGAATTGGGTCAAAAGCTTCGCTCGTTAACAATTTTTAATCTTAAAATGGAAACTATTTGAGATGAGGTATAGAATGTCCTTTTCCTTAGCATAGGCGTACCAAATTTCAAAGCTGTCTGCCCTCGGCTTAGCTCGTAAACTATTTTCAATTTTCCTCGGGAACTACTTGGGGAATCATGTTAAAAGGTAGCCTATGTTCTTTTCTATGTCAAAGACTACATGCATGTCGAATTTCATCCAAATCCGTTCAGCCATTTTGGTGTGATTGAGTAACAAACATCCACACCTTCTTTATGGATGTCATTTATTTATTTATATAGATATTCTCGTTTATTACAACACTCCTTTCCACTTTTTTTTATGTATGCTATACGTGCAATGAAGTGTTTCTTCTTCTTCTTAAAATATATAATCGAATATTTTCGATACACGTAGATAAAGTTAATACCTCTTTTATATAAGTACACAGTTTACCGGTTTACAAATATATAACAAGCTCTTCCTTTTTCCGCCGCAACTTGTAACACATCTGCAGGTATTATTTAACATTGGCGACATCCTGTCATTATTATAGCGGTTACTGTAGGAGTCACGTAAAAAGAGCACTGCATTTGTATAAACTCTGCAAATTTATTATAATAAATATAAGTTATGCATTGGGTTTTTTTTTGTTGATGAAGGAAGTTAGGAAGTTGGCGTTGTATGCCCTCGTGCCGCGGAGAGCACGACAAGTCTGCATAAGTGCAACGTTTTGGGTATAATATGCTCTACAACCTGATGAAACTCTTATGAGAGCTGAAGATTATGACGTATGTTCCGCTCCGAGATCGGAGCTCAGGAGATAAAAACAGTTCGCTAGTTCAATAGAATTCTTAATTCTTTTGAAAGTGGATACTGTAAAATGGAATCTGCATAGTTTTTTAGCGGTTCCTTCTTGGTAGAGTATGCCATCTTTTAAAAGTAATCATTGTCACTCAAAAATATGTGTTCCTTTAGTTCAAGAACACTTCTTCTGGAATTCAAGGAACAGCGAATTCATCCTCACGATACAGGTTTCCTCACAACGTTTGCATTAAAATTAAAACTATTGATATTGAATTGCTAAAATTTAAAAACCACATAACTCAGAAGAACTTGAGTGGTGTCTGGCGAGGATCATTTGCAATTTTGCAATCGTTCTAGATTTTTAGTGAAGCATTAATTTCCTACACATAACATAGCAGATCCAACGATTATATTATTTTACAATAATTACCTGTTTTTGAACACAATAATGGGTAACGCATCTGCGGGTAATATTTAACTCGTCATTAGTGACATTGTTAATATCGTTGAAGGTATGATTAAGCACGCCCAATAACATTAACTGTAAACATTATAAACACAGGCCTTTGTATTGTTAACATAGTTATTAATTGTTATAACGGTGTCACCTTTTCATATTATGTTTTTTTTTTGGTATTTTATATCTATTTCATTTATTCATACATCGTACGAACATAAAGTTTTATGGAAAAGTGGCATTTGCGCATTATTCTGTTATTTACTGCGGGGAGGAAAAATATATCAACAAATGCACCATCGCATTATATTACTTATTTATTTCCTTCGATGTTAAGTACAATGCTTTGTGGGTATTGGATTCCTCTACTTTTTTCTCTACTTTGGTCTCTCCTTTGCTTATTTCTTCAACAATTTTAACTTTCCAATTTTCAATCTATCTATCCTTTTCTGGGTCTTGCTTTGAGTTTTTTTTTTGCTGTGGTGTCAATGTTTTCATCACCTTGGCCGGATCTCTCTGAATCCCTAAGACATAAAGAACTTTTGAAAAGAAATCCTCGCGGATTCGTTGACGTTGCGTCGATTTGACCAATTTTAATTGATTTAATTGATTTAATCAATTAGATTCAAGAATTGACGCGTGACGTGATGACGGGTTTATTGGATGTTGGTTACTAGAGTATTTACCACTCATTTCATTATTAACATTGGACTTGCTGTCCTCACACAAATGGTAGCTTAAATTTTGTCTCCATTTAAAGTGGCATGTGACATACGAGTATCCCTGAAACTAGTAGTAACATAGAAACAAAAAGTGACACTAGTTTTGGCGTTGTAAGTTGTGAAGCTGTAAGATGGGTTTAAGGAAATTATTGATAGAAATATTTGAATTACTAAAAACATCGTAACATTTATGAAAATTAAGCTTAATTTGCTATAGGTACTTAACGAAAAGCAGTTGAATCTGTATGGTATAATTTTTTCGATATCTATTCTCCACACCAAACAGATCTTCGGCAATGTACACTCTACGCACGTTTCGCTCCGAAACCGGAGTATCCTAAAGAGATGTTGACTTTACAATAAAAATTATTCATTATTGCAAATTATACAAATATTCAAAGAGTATAAGAATTGAAGAAATTATAAATAACACCATACAGATTATCCTGCTTTTCGCGGAGTATTGCAAATTAAGCTTATTTTCATAATATATCATGAAAACGCAAAGTAACGCCTGCTTCAGAGTACTCCGTATTTCAAATGTGGCGCTAGTCAGTGCTGTTTACGCTATAAATTGTGTGTGCCAAGTGTGAGACTTTATACCTCCGTTTTCTATTTATATGGTATCTATAGGGCGACATCTAGTCAGAATGCTGTTTCCCAGTATTCTAACTAAATGGCGCTCTTCCGATCGAATGAGTAAACGTAGGTAGAAAATCTCACATGCACTCAGAATATCTCGCAACGACGAATCTCATCAATTGACATAGGCCATATTGTTGAAGACAACTACACAACTAAAGAACTAAACTGGCTAAGACTTAGGTAAGTCACAAAAACAACTAGAAATACACACACATTTGATGTTGAGTTGATTCCAGCGATTCCGTAATATAATTCCAAACATGCCATTTCATTCCATTTTTGGTAGAATGCGATTTGCTGGAAAAAAAATCGCATCTCAAAGCGCGACAAACTGCACGACCAAAAGTGCAAACGATCGATCTTGACAAGTTCCTATTGCCCATATGGAGTTTATTATAGAGTTTGCGTACACTCACAATTTTTGCAATATAATAATGATGTTACATTTGTAGCGGATATCCGCCGAAACGAACCCACCTTGGGCGCTACGTGCCCTTGCTTACGTAAAACTCGGGCCGGAACAATCAACTAACGCCAACCAACGCGAGGAATATACTGTAGACAATGGGCAACCGTTTCCAATACCCAAAGGTCCTCAAAAACAACAGGATGAACGCGTAGGAAGAACACCCTGAACCCGAGACCAGCCTTTTAACGCCTCCGCCAGTCTAAAGAAAAGAAAAAGAAAGAAAGAAAATAAAAAGGTGTGAGTACTTATGTACACGCTACACGTTAAAAGACATTCTTAAATAAATGGATATAAAAACATAATTAAATTTAAAATACTAATAGACTCATTATCGTACAACCAAGTTTCACTCAACATTAAGCCCGCAGACTTTGATAATAATTGAAAGTGTACTGTTAAACCTTGTGTGCGCGCATCGTAAAAATTTACTCTCATCATTTTTCCCTAACGCGCCCAAAGAACTATAAGTTCAAAAATATTTTTTACATCGCGCTACACCTTACAATTTCAACGACACTACCTATGTTATGTGTGGCACACCCTAGAAAAAAGGTGACAGTGCATTGTGCTGCATGCGCCAGTGGGAGCATACAGCGCTCTTACTTGGAGGGTCCCCGGGTTCCGGAGGTCTGAGCCTCTCATATTTAAACGGTCCTCGGGCCCCAAAGGTATAAGCTTCCACTCCTCCGCCAGTCTCATACTTGGACAGTTCTCGGGCTCCGCAGGTATGAGCCTCCTCTCCTCCGCGAGTCTCATTCTTGGTCGGTCGTCGGGCTCCGGAACTGCACTCGTTTGCCAGTCATATACTCGGACGGTCCATAACATTCCTTAGGGAAACCTAATATAAGCACCAGGAACAAATCAAAACTTATATTATTTGTATATTATGAGAATAAAAATTTAAGTAATTATAAATTCCTCCGTATATATTATCCAGGTTATCGCGGACTATAGCAAATTAAGCTTGAGGTACATTATATTTAATTATTTTCCATTCACTATTTCATTTAAAATTCATTAATATCACTTTCACATTTCATAAATATTTTCATTTATTAAATAGAATAATTGAGAGTAGAAAAGTGAAGGATAGATCAGCTCATGTCAATATAACTTTGTCATTGAATATTATAGAATGTCGCAATCGTCAGACAATTAATTAATAGTTATATAAACAAGTAAATTTAGAGACACTTTGCAATTTAAAATATTTGTTGTATTTTTATTCACTTTCATATTCACAATTGATCCGTTTGAAATTATTGGTATAAGTGCCACTAGCTGGCGTATAAGTCAAGAAGCATGTGTGATTTAAACTTACGACCAATCCAAATTATTATTTTTAAATATCGGAAACTACACAGACGTCTGACGTAAGCGTTACTTCCGTCAGAAATAATCTGAGTAACACCCTAGTCGCGCCTAAAGAAGTTTTACTGTAATAATGTGTGCGCAGTCTCCAAGACCTAGGCTTCCTAGACTCGCCGCATGCGTATCGCTGCATTAGCATACAATGGGGCGGCGTGACAGCGGGCAACTGTCCGGGACTGTCAATCTCCCGCTACTGGGTTTGAATACTGTCATTACGTCTATATCGTGATTGCGCGGCCACTGGCGGATCGGCAAATCGATTTGAATAGATTTACCGTGGGCTAGCATCTAGATTGACTTGATTTGATACCCACCACTGCTATTATAAAACTGTAAGTGCAGTGTTTATACTCAATGGAAATATTGAAGCAAATTCTGCAGCTGGTATATTTTTAAAACTGTTTCTTCGAAGGAATTTTTCTCGCTCTGTAATTTTTGTAGACTTTAAAATAATCACAAAATATACTCTCTTTGACAACTTTCCTGGCGCAGTTTTGTCTAGCGTCCCGAGTTGATCCCATACGGAATCAAAAAAAACAAAACTGATACCAAAATAATTATATTAAAACTAGCTGATTTTCGCGACTCTCAGTGTGATTTTATTTATACCACTACAAGTTGGCCCTTAACTGCAATCTCACCTAGTAGTAAGTGATGATGTAATCTAAGATGGTAGCGGGCAAATATGTTAGGGAGTATGGTAGTCATACCCCTGATCGGTTTCCACGCGACATCGCACCGGAACACTAAATCGCTTAGCGGTACTTCTTTGTCGGTAGGGTGGTAACTAGCCACGGTCAAAGCCAGACCAGTCCATAGACAATTCAGATATTATAAATTCCCAAATTTACCCTGCCGGGTATTGAACCTGGGACCTGCTGCTTAGATTCTTAGCACACACCGCACTCCCGCCAGGAAGGACTTCGTCAATGGTGCTTAAAACGCGAAAGTGTTAACTGTCGCGTTTGAAAAAAAGATTTACTTTTACTTTTTACATTAAGTATACAAATTTGATTAAGAACTCCTTTCTTTGGTTGCTCAGTAATTGCTCAGCACCAACAAATTGACATATTTAATATAAATTTAGCTATGTCCATAAATTATATTCAGATAAATTAACCAATAACATAAATAATATTTTTTGTAATGTACATCAGTAACCGACTTAGTATGCGTTTTGGCTAGCTGTAAGTACAAGGATGTAAACAAATAAATAAATAAATTATTTGATGTTGGTTAAAGAAAGATGGCACCTAAAGTTCAAAAATAGTCAAGTCGTAAACTCGTAACTGGTATGAAATGACCTGTTTCATAATATTTGCCGCGGGTATTTGCGGACGGAGCCGGAAAACAGGACATCGACCTTGTCGAGCCTTCGACGTGACGGACTAACAAACTGTGGAGGCGGTGTGAGGGACACACTGTAGCGGTTAGATATTAAGATTTTTTTTTTTTTGGAAAGCATTTCCTGGGCTCTTAAATCTGGGCTCTCTGGGTTTCAAGTACTCGTACTTCTTGCAAATCGGAAGTGGTAATGGGTCGAACCATAGTCTGGAGGACCGATATATTTTGGTTTGGTGGGAATATTGATTGCGTAAGGGTTTAAGTGCAGTGTTAGTTACCTTTTCTTAGAAACTTTCTGTGAACCTCAGAATTTTGTAAATTATAAGAGATTTGTACAGTTCTTTTTATGTTTGAAACGAAATATGCACACCCATAGCAATTTGCGATCACTAAAATTATAGGATGTTTATAGCTTGCACTCGTGTTTTAGCAAACTACCTACTTATTATAATCTGTTTACACAAGAACTTCAGTAATACTCACATAATTTAACTTAACTATATTTTGACGGCCGACTGGCGCAGTGGCCAGCGACCCTGCTTTCTGAGTCCAAGGCCGTGGGTTCGATTCCCACAACTGGAAAATGTTTGTGTGATGAACATAAGTGTTTTTCAGTGTCTGGGTGTTTATCTGTATATTATATATTATATATAAGTATATTATTCATAAAAATATTCATCAGTCATCTTAGTACCCATAACACAAGCTACGCTTACTTTGGGGCTAGATGGCGATGTGTGTATTGTCAATACAATCTATACAAACTTCACTGAATTAACTCATTCTCTCTTACTTTCAGAGCTCTCTCTTACTCTCAGGCTTACCACAATCGCATAAAGAAGTATTGTTGTAATATTGTGGACGCTCTTGTATAAGAATTATCATATATATGATATATGTGATAAAGGATTTATTATATGTGATTTAAAACTGAAGGTAAAAAAGAGCACAGACAGCAGTTAGCAGTATATCGCTTTAAAGATTCTCAGTTAGCCAGCGTGGTGAACCATGGCCTAAAATACTCCTCATTCTGAAAGGAGACCCATGCAATATAGTGGGACGGAAATGGGTTGAATATGATATCGCTTTATCCCTTATCTTGGTACATATCCATAAAGCTGTGGACACAGCCAACGGTCTGAGTACACGCGAGTTCTGTTCTCACGCGGCCGCTGTTCCGGCCGGATCCTACAGATTTACCCTTTGCTTTCTACATGACGAATGGTCTTTTAAGTGCATACGTTCTATGCGGTGATACAATATGAAGTTAATTTACGAACCGGAGCGAAGCTGAAGCGGTGATGGCCCAGCGGTTAGGGCTTCGGTATTAATCAAGTAAATATATTATTGAAGTGGAAAAATTCTCTTCCGATACGAGGAAGTTAATGTACAATTATGTATGAAGTGACCGTGTGGTGACGTCAGATCAGAATACAGGTATCACCAACCTTTTTCTTCCCGCGGGTGACGTACGAGGCGATTAAGGGAATATAACGGAGTACTGCGATCTGCCCAGTTTGGCGATTCTGGGCAAACTCCAATAGGGAGAGGGCTATAGTCTGTCGGGACTGTTGATGATGAAGTACACGTTATGGTTTATGCCCTAAAAGTTCTCGGATATCTGGTCAAAGAACAACGTGCGGTGGTGATGCTCAAGTGGCTGAGGTAGTCTACAAAGTAGTTTTAAAAAAATAAAAAATAGACAAATACAATACACGCTTTTTAGTGGTTAGGTTTACATTTCATCATCATCATCAACCCATTACCCCATAACCCAGCCCACTCCAGAGCACGGGTCTCCTGTCACAATGAGAAGGGGTTAAGGCATTAGTCCGCCACTTTGGCCTAGTGCGGATTGGTGGACTCCACACACCTTTGAGAACATTATGTAGTACTCTCAGACATGCAGGTTTCCTCACGATGTTTTCCTTCACCGTTGAAGCAAGTGATATTTTCATTACTAAAACGCATTTCTAACTTCAAAAAGTTAGAGGTGCGTGCTCAGCCCCCCGAAAGTGAAGTCGAGCTTCTACCCAATGTGCTATCACCGCTTTTAGGTTTATATTTATCTAAGTTAAAATAGCAAAATCCCTAATTCTCATAACTTTTTACAAAACATTGTTTTCCTCGACGCCTGATTTATTGGCTGAAGAGCTATCCCGGGACTTCATCATCAGCTCCTTTATTGTGACGGACATATATAACTTCCCAAGTACATACCATAATCGAATCGAAACCCGTGTAAAACTCATCTTCAATTTCACATAAAAAATAAAATGCACAAGATTATTTTTTTATTAAAGGGCCCGCATTAGAATGGTTAAACTAGTTCTGGTGTTATTATATATTTTCATATGCTGTGTTTACTTTTAAGAAAACATTACACTTAAATAGGACAGTTAAAATTAAAAAAACGGTTGTATTAGTGTAAGTGTTTGTAAGTAAACCTAATAAATTAAATAAAATAAATTAAATAGTACACTCAAAGGCTTTCGCATGACCGTGCGCCTTAAATCGTATTAATTTGTCGCAGCAATACCATTCAATCACTCAGTCGGAACTTGTTGACTGCTTTGATCGCTATATTTATACTGATATGAAAAATGTTTTACTTGATTAAAGATTAGATTTGTTACCACAGTCGTTATTTTACTATTAGGTTAATAAAGTTCGTGCGTGATTGGGTAGCTATTGCATGTGGAGTGCTTATTATAAACTAGCTGTAGCGCTCGACTTTACCTGCGTTTTGACACTCTATTGCATATATCAATCAATCATCAATAGCCTATAACTGTCCACTGCTGGACTAAAGGCCTCTCCCAATGGGAAGGTTTTCCAATAATCACCACCCTTTTTTTGTCGTGGTGGAAAAGCTTTATGGCTACATCTGTCCTTTTGGGCAGGACATAGGTTATGTTGGACTCGTTTGCCCAAACTCGAAACGACCACGACATGTCCCTCTCAATGGCTTTAGTAGACGGGGGAACCGATTATACTTCCTAGCCCATAATCACTACCTTAGGAAGATGGATTGGTGATCGCAGTAGATGTTAGTAGTAGAACAGAGGACAGAGGAAAAAAAAAGCTTTTAGCTGGCAAAGGAGTGGCGAGTGGAGTGAGTACAGTACACACTGTATTCTGATCTACCGTCACCATACAGTACCCACACATTTCATACAAAATAATGAAATACATACACAAGAAAATAAACTTTTCTTTTGAGGCGTGCAAAGGCGGTCTTATCGATCAATCTCTGTTGATTTGGTTTGTCATAAAAATCCATCGCAAAATTATGCCGAGTTCGGTTTAGCTGTAAAACCGTGCATAGGTAACAAATGCTATACCTTGTATTTTTTATGTTTTTTTTTCATTTATTGACACTAAGTATAGATTTGCCTAATATCTCGCCAAACTTGACAGCCAGTTCAATGGCGAGTTAGCAGTCTTAAACGATAAATTTAACCTAATGCTGGGTGCATCAGGTTAAAGTTTTCACTAAACTAATAAGAATAACGGATTAAATCAGTTGAACTAAACATTTAGTAACTAACAGTCAGTCAGTGAGTCCGTCCTTTTAGTAATTAAACATTCTATATTATTCATATTTTTTTTGCCAAATTTCATTGAGATCGGTTTAGTTGTTTACCTGTTTATTAAGTTTTATTACAAAATTCTAACTGAAATCTTATCGGGTGGTAAGTAATGATGCAGTCTAAGATACAAGCGAGCTTACTTGTTAGGGGTATTTTATATTATCAGTTATACCTCTTATTGGTTTCCGTACCAGAACGCTAAATAGCTTGGCGGCACGTCTTTGCCGATAGGACGGCAACTAGCCACAGCGTTTCACCAGATCAGACCAAGGAACATTCAGAAATCATGAATTCCCGTATTAGATCTGCCGGGAATCGAACCATGAACCTCCTATTTATAAGACCGCAGCAGTCACCATTGAGCTGAACATGTAAGAAACAAAAAATAAACAGACATACTATCGCAATTATAATATTAGTATGGAAGTAGATCAATTGAAATCTGATTCAGTTTTAGAGGTATTAAAGTCTTTAAAATTTATTGCTTACTTTGATGAAAGTTATTAGTTAACAAGAGAAAAACAGTTACAATAGGCCGTTCAAGGTAATTAAAAACCTTCATAGCCATAAACCTTACGGTTATGAACATCCCTGCGTTGTAAAATAAGTTTACAAAATACCCGATTAGTTTATTGTGGGCTCCTTTTGAAACTTAAAACCTTATTGCTAACGTTTTCTCATCATCATCGTCACCTCGAGGATGGACATAGCTGTAGTAGGGAGTTCCAAAATCCACGGGTCCCAGTAAATCGTTTGATGCCGGCTGGCCACGTTGCGGGTCGACCAACGCTGTGTTCACGGGTTTTGTTCGCCATCCCATCACATCCTTGACGACATATCTGGCGCAGTAAACGCTTTTATTGTACACCACATAAACAAACAGAAAGGTTGTAAATAAAAATTTAACGCAAAGTGGAGGTTTTAGGGCTCGGGTCTCCTCCTAGAAGGAGAAGGGTTTACCTTAGCCATTGTCACGCTTTCGAAGGGCGGCGTGGTGGGCTTCACACGCGTTTGAGAATATTATGGCGAACTCTCAGGCATGTTTTCCCTCGCCGTTAAATCAACTGGTATTCAATAGTTTAGAACGCAGAAAGCTTAGAAAATAGAGGTGCGTGCCGGGGTTCGAACTCGCCCCCACGAAATTGAAGCCAAAGTCCTAAACACTAGCCTATCAATGCTTCAGCCGAAGTCCTAACTACAAGGCATCGCTACACTATTAGTAGTACTAGAGCTGTCTCTGACAAAACTCGTCCGGGGAAGTACTGTATGTAATGCTGTGGTCTGAAGGCCCTGGGTGCCGGTGTAATTGCAGGCACAAGAGTCTTAACACCTACGCCTTAGGCTGCCCGTCCACCGGAGCGGAGCGAGGCAGCGGAGCCGAGAAACGGACTAATGCGGAGCGCAGTTGCGTACTGTGTCTGGTTCACTTAAGAGCAGCGGAGATTTTGTACAATCCTATTGGTTAATATTTCTCCGTTTCTCGGCTCCACTGCCTCGCTCCGCTCCGGTGGACTGGCAGCCTTAGGTTGGTGGACAAATGGCAGGATGACAAGTTGCAGGACGTGTTACCTGCATGCCCTGTCTAGTGTAGCTCTATTTATAGAAGATTGTTTTCGAGTTACCATCCGGTGGGCAATTTGCTTGGTCCATAAAAAAAATCACCTCTTCATGTCTAGGCCAAACTAAATGTACAAATCGAAATATCGTGCCATAACGTTTTCCATTATTAACATAATTCGGATTTCTAATCTCATGTAAGTTTTTTGATTATTTTTATATAATAGATTATCCTGATATATAAAAGTTTAGGTGAGTCATAGTTACCGAATAAAGAACATATATACATTTATTTTTAATTTCCAATAGTGTGAATTATAAAAGAAAAAACACTATTAAAATTTTATAAAAAAACCCCGCTTCCGCTTACGGGGTTTTGAGTCCCCAAGCAACCGGAGGTCAGGGCTCTAGAGTGAGGAACCTCCTCACAATGCGTGCCGTTTCAAGAATTACTCAAGGGAGTAATTCTTGAAACGGCACGCATTGTGCATCAAGGGTCGTATATACAAGGGTATATACGACCCTTGATCCAACAACCAAGCGAAAGCTTCTTAAGATATTGGTCGAAGCTTATCGCGAGAAGACCATTGACTGTAACAACTATCGGAACAATGTCTGTTGACTCAACACTCCACATGGCGAAAATCTCGTGAGCAAGGTCCAATTATTTTGAGACTTTTCCTTTTTAGCTTTCACCAAATTATCATCATGTGGAAAAGTAATGTCAACAATGATTGCACGGCACACTGATCGATCGACTATCACTATATCAGATATGTAATATACCTGTCAGTGATAATCCTTTGATCCCAGTAGAGCAATGCTCATTGAAGAACTGACTCCGAGTCACACCTCAAAATCGATAAGGCCATACTGAAGTGCAAGTTTTACATAGATTATCCTGGCTACTTGATTATGCCTGTGCAAGTATTCGCCGTTAGCAAGATGAGAACATCCGGAAATGTATGCCAGAGAACTCGATGAGAGCGATGACACGTATTATTAAAATTCAATAATTCAAAAATGATTTAATTATGTAGACTAATCACAGGCACTTATGAAGCGTTCATACATTTAACACGTTACACTTATATTGGTGATGGTGATAACTGCATTCGTTAACCTAAAACAAAAGCTAGGTGGGTTCCAAACGCGCCCTGGTCTAAGAAGAACCCACAACAAACCTAGCAAGGTTTTTTTTGTTATCACCATCTCACAGTCTAGTTAATGTTGAGCTGTGAAGTTAGAGCAATTCTTACCCAAGCTTTTTTATCATACACTAGCGTACCCAGCCCGATTCGCCGGGATAGATTTTGCTTTATTTTATTTAAACAATAAACTTAAAATCATTAAATTTTTAATTTAAGTCTCATAATATATTAAATCATTTATTTCTCTCCGTATTCATTCTCCTCTATTTTCTTCTCGAGCGGGTGAAGATCAATTATCTACACCCATGTACACCCAACAATAGAATATCATCATAGTAAATAAAAGCTGTATTTGACAGTTTGACAGATAAAAAATCGGAGTGCTCCGATCGACACCAAACTTTACAGGATTACTCGCCAGGTCAATCCGGAGATTTCCTGAAAGTTTCATTGAAATCGGTCCAGCCGCTTCGGAGTTTATACGGAACATACCCACACACTTTCTCTTTTATATATATAGATAGATAGATATATATGGTAATCCTTGATATTATTTTATTGAAAGGCATTTCTTTTTGACCAGTGAATTCGGACAAACATACGTAGGGACTCCAAGTCGATTCGAGCACCTCTCACTTATAATACCACATGTAACGCCGCTGTTTTTTTGCTTAAAGCTACATAACAGTACCGCAATTATGCGAAAGCCATATAAGGAGCTGCCACGCCCGTCATTATTAGTCTTTAATACAACTTTTATATGACTATACTTTTATGGAGCGATATAATAGTATCACAATGCCGATAACCTTTGCTTTTAAACGTGGCTCACTTTTTCACGCGTAACAAGTGCCGCTTTTTTCTACGATTTCACGGTAAAAAGTGTACAAGAAGTCGAGATAGAAACAGCTAGCCTTCAGGGGGACTTTTAAAACGAGCTTATCTATATCTATACATCTGTAGGAATAAATAAAATTAAATTGTAAGTGAAGTAAAACGGTGATAGCCTAGCGGCTAAGGCTTCTGCCTCACTTTCGGGGAGACTGAGTTCGATTCCCGGTACGCAATGCGAACTTTTCGGAGTTATGTTTTGAGTTACTTTCAGTTCTCAGCAATATTACTAACGGTGGATGAAAATCTCGTGGGTAAACCTGCATGTCTAAGAGTTTGCCATAATGTTCTCTCTGGCGTTTAAGGTTTCCCAATCCGCACTGACTCCCTATCTGACTGACTGACTGAGAGAAGTTGGTCAGTAAGGAGTAGCTTATGATACAATTGTAAATATGTCTGTTATTTCGAAATAACTGCCCTAGGATTATTTACCCAAGCAACCGCATAGTTAAAACTGATGTTTTATTGTTCTTATTTGTGTGTCTACTTATCTGTCCGTCAGTCTGGCAATCAATTTGTTTGTTTAGATTAATCTCCGAAAATACCTCAAAATTTCCTCTAAATTTTTACTGGGACTTTTACACGCTTATTAGTTCTGCATCATGCGGAACGGAAAATCAGAAATACTGCGCAATTAAGTCTGAGATTATTGTTAGCTTATGCAGATTAATAAAAGTTGAATGGTCTGCTAGCTTCTTTGATGTTTTAAAATGGAACTAGACTGGTTAAAGTCATTCGGAACAATGTGCTTGAGATAAGAAATACCGCAAATAACTGTAATGTAAGCTGATATCTACCGTCTTTTTGGCTGACTGAACAAAAATACTTTTGATCCCGAAAAATGTACCTGCTTTTAAATTCGAAAGTTTGGGATGGCTGCTTGTTACTATATCCCGCTAGAATGGCAAAACGATCTGGATTGATTTAGACCATCTATAATATTGTAATATTATAAATCTATAATATTATAAATGTGAACGTTTGGGTGGACCTTTTTACAGAGGAATTGCGCTAGAACGTATTAACACATTTAGATAAAATTGAGCACAGTGATAGATTATTTTCAGGAATAGCATACAAGCTTATTTTTTATTCCGGAAAAATGTACGTTTCATGTTTTCTTCTCACAGAGTAAAAAAATCGACATTTTATTTGTCAGTAGTACTTCTGGGGTCAGAGAAAAAATAGGCATATACAAAACAAATCTTCAATTATATATACGCAGCAATAGTTTTAAAATCATTTAATCTATATGTAGGTCTGTACAATTTAAGTTTTATTCATCATCATCAATATACCCGCCCACTACTGGGTACAGGTCTCCCACTCAGAATTAGAAGGTTTAAGGCCGTTGTCTTAAGGCGGATCGGTAGATTTTACCATAGAAAACGTTATGGGATAATCTCAGGCATACGGGTTCCCTCAGGATGTTTTCCTTTATCATCGAATCAAGTGATATTTCCTTAAATTAAAAAAAAAAAACACTTGATTGAACTTAATTAACCCGACAGGGATGCCGAAACTCTTACTACTGGGATATCACCGCTTCGTTTTATAAGTTTTATTCTCCATCATCATCATAATATAAACCCATTACTGGCCTACTAAAGAGCACGGGTCTCCTATCAAAATGAGAAGGCGTTAAAGCTGCAGTCCACCACGCTGTCCCAGTGCGGATTGGTGGACTCCGAACAACTTTGAGAACATAATGTAGTACTCTCAGGCATGCAGGTTTCCTCACGATGTTTTCCTTCACCGTTGAAGCAAGTGATATTTTAATAAATTAAAACGCACATAAGGTAGAGGTGCGTGCTGGGATTCGAACCCCCGGAAGAGAAGTCGAGCTGCTACCCAATGCGCTATCATCGCTTCAATAAGTTTTATTGCATGACTTCAATTAGGTATTAAACAGCATAGTAAATCTAAAAGCTCATGAGTTTAATCATGTGATAGCGCAGCAGGGGTCCCAGGCTCACGTACGTCGGCGTTCACGTAAGGTGTTAAATTGAAGATTAAATTTCAGCGTCTCCGTGAGAAAGCCGACACTTACTTGTCTCGCTGTGAGTGAAATTGTTGCGGGGTTTACGAGAGCGAGCTACGGTAACTTGTTCCTAAAGTGTTTTATGGAACTTTGAGATTCTCGCTGCTAACGAATGTGTTTATTACCCGACTACGGTGAACCACTGTTACACCGCCAGCCTATTTATGTCCTACTGTTAGGCAGAGGCCTCGTCTCTCATAAGGGCGAGGGTTTTAGAGCTTTGACCCGCCATGTTGCTCCAATGCGGGTTTGCGGGCTTTAATGACTTTTAGTGACAAGTAAGTGCTTATAGTAACGAACCTATAAGCATGGGGGATGGCACCACCAATATCCCAAATATCTACCTATCTTAGGCAGATATGCAGTGTTCTTAGTAAGTGCTAAGAGTGCTTTAGAGAGCACGTTTTTTATTTATCAAATAAAACAATTACATTAAAATGGTTAGTATAAAAGCACCGAAAAAACCGCAGAGGTTTGTCCTCGGTGCCTATCTGCAACGATTACCTTAGGTGTTAATTAAAAGAATAAAACCAGTTGTATGAAATACATACTGCTAAAGTTAAGCCGTCTATCCCGATATTATCACCAGCATATTATAATAGTAGTCAAAGCCCACCGGCCCGCACGAGAGTCACTCGGTTAGTCTATACTAAAAAAACTTCTCCCATTTTGCATATGCGTTGCATATATTTTATTCCACTACAAGTTAGCCCTTGTAACTCAACTGATCGTTATCGTCATGATGCAGTCTAAGATGGTAGTAGGCCAACCTGTTAGGGAGTAAGGTAGTTATACCCCGAATAGGTTTCTACGCGACATCGCACCGGAACTTAATCGCTTAGCGGTAGGGTGTTTGTAGGGTGGTAACTAGCCACGGCCAAAGCCTTCTACCAGACAAATGTAGCCTGTGCCCAGGCTGTTCATAGAGAATCAGATGAATCAGTTCAGATGTAATACTTAGTGGAATACCGGAAAATACAGTGGAGGATGGAGGAGGTTTTTAGTCCGCAGGTTACTTCATAATTATAGGTGAAGTCGGGCATGCCAGTTAGTGGTATCCATGAGGATTTTCCTCCTCCATATATATAAAAAAAAGGCTGTTCATAGGCTGATGACCTTGACAAAATTTCTACAGCATACTTAGATTCAGTTGCATATCGGTACGCGACGCAGGAATCTGTGTTTCTCTCTCGGGCAGGGCTAACACAGGCAGCACGGCTAGCATGGGCAGGAGACAATTATGTCCCCGGGGAAAGGAAATAAATTTATCTTCTCTCCTCAAGTGGAAATTATATCCAAATAATATATGTGTATTAATAAACGGGGGTAAACTTCTCCTATTCCATTTTCCAGTGATTTAGCAGGTGGACACGTTAATTATATCCGTTGTCACGGGATATAATCGAGGGATATAATTTTTGTCTCCCGCCCGTGCTAGCCCTGCAGGTGACAAAAATTATATCCACGATTATATCGCCTGATAAGGGTTATAACTAACGTCTCCACCTGCTAAATCACGGGAACATGAATAGGATAAGTTTATGTTTATAACTAGATCAGTGGCGTTCCTAGGGTTTTGAATTTGAGCAAGCCCAGTTACCTAAAGGACCAATTTAACTCGTCATGATCTCTAAGTCACCATTCTTGTTGTGCTAAATGACAAACCATATCAACAAATCTTTGAAAAACACTACATTTAGGGTCAGCACGCGAATTATGATAAAGAAGTTTCTATGCAATGTTTGCCAAAATTAAAAAGTAATCATAGTAATCCCAAGTGTTTCTTTGAGTTCTGCTCTCTTTAATTTTTATGATGTCTGGTAATTTATGTCGTAAGCTACATATATATTATTTGGATATTATTTCCACTTGTGCGCCAATGCTCTGATAGTTGATAAAGCTCTGGAAGAAGATAGATTTGTATCCTTTCCCCGGGGAGATAATTGTCTCCTGGCCATGCTAGTCGTGCTGGGAGAGCCAGCCAGAGAGAAAGTGGTCTTGCAGGTTTGGTAGGCTTTAACGTCTATTATAGAAAGTTTGTGATAAAAAGCAATACCGCGCCGTTTTTGTAGAACCGTAACAAAGTTTTGACAACTGTGACAATGCAGGAGCGGTTTTACGAGCACACGCGTTGAGGGAATTATTGTATCCGATAACAATAACCAGTGGCGATCGATATATCGCAACAACAACTATCAATAATGAAAAATAATGGCGCCTCTCAGCCATCCAGTATCGGCGATCGCGGTGATTGCGCTGTCGTCGTGTTTCACCGCTGTACCATTAATGTCGCCGCTGTCATAAAATGTTGCACGATGTTAACGGTTTAAGGCGGAAACATACCAAAAACACGCGACGCGATATGATTAAGCGTGATGCGTGTATTTATTGAGCTTAATATCATCATCCGCAGCATAGAAGTGAATAAAAGCGTAAAGCAAACGTTTTTCCTATGGAATATAATGCTAGAATTTATAATCCTCTGTCTAATGATAGCTTTGATGACAACCAATGGCGATCAATAACAACAATAATCAATTATGAAAAATATTTGCGCCCCTCATCCGATCCGGTGTTAACCGCTTAAGGTGGAAACATACTACAAACACGCGACGCTAGAAAAGAAATGAGTAATGAGTTAATACAATATTTGAGCTGAATAGTGGCTATATGCCTATTTAATTCTCTTTTGCAATCATCCTGCAAATACTTGATTTGTCACTGGGCATATATGTAGCCTATACATATATAAGATAATTGATCTTGCATCATAATTATATTATAACGAGAATAAAATTAAATAAATAAGAAAATTACAACATACACGAGTAACATACCAAACCACCCGGATGGCCTAGCGTTTAATTAGTATGTTTCTATTGTTATTTTTGTTTAACTGTCATCTCTGGTGCAGTGATCGGATCAATTTCCGTTAATTTGGTGACATTATTTTTAATTGTGTCATTCGTTTATTATTCTTCTAAGATACTGTTGAATAGAAAATATTTAGAGTTGATTTCATAGAGATTGACAGATTTCCATTTAGACGCTTTTTTCATTGTGTAGGTTTGCAATTGTATCTAAGTTATAATAGCCAAATGTCAACTGCTCATAAACCTCTACAAAATATTGCTTCACCCGAAGCCGGGGCGTTAATGGTTAAGGGGTTTGAAGACCTCCCTGGCGCAAAGGTGAGCGCTGTGAATTAAAGAAGGAAGTCCCGGGTTCGATTCCCAGCAGGGGCAATATGGGAATTCATAATTTCCAAATTTTCTCTGGTCTGGTCTAGCTGGAGGCTTTCGCCGTTACCACCCTACCGACAAAGACGTGCCGCTAAGCGATTAAGTGTTCCGGTGCGATGGTGCGTAGAAACCGATAAGGGATTACCATACTCCCTAACAGGTCAGCCCGCTACCACCTTAGACTGCATCTTCACTTCCAGATTCCCATCTGGTCTTTGCAGTCTAGGCACAAATTGCTTAACTACGAAAGACCATAATCGAAACGCAACTAATGTAATATTTATTATTGTATAATTTCGGTGGCCATCCTTGGTCTTTATCATCAGTTCGACGTGACTAAATGGTACTTTTCTCTGCTCAAATTACATAAAAAGTACTCAAATCGCTATAGGTGTTCCTATAATATTTGAAGAGTTCCCTCAATTTGTCCTGGATCCCTCTTATAGATCTTTACCAAATGAAAATGGACCCATCTCTGAGCCGATGACTCGCCTATATACCATGCAAAAAAAAACATCAAATCAGTGTATAATTGGTGGAGTAATAGCGTAAAAATATACAATAAAAAACATACAGTCGAAATGAGAACC